>NC_045959.1:81092991-81392991 GCF_010909765.2 Amblyraja radiata
TAGAGTCAGTTATTAAAGATGGGATAGCAGCACATTTGGAAAGTGGTGAAATCATTGGACAAAGTCAGCATGGATTTACAAAAGGTAAATCATGTCTGACGAATCTTATAGAATTTTTCGAGGATGTAACTAGTAGCGTGGATAGGGGAGAACCAGTGGATGTGGTGTATCTGGACTTCCAGAAGGCTTTCGACAAGGTCCCACATAAGAGATTAGTTTACAAACTTAAAGCACACGGCATTGGGGGTTCAGTATTGATGTGGATAGAGAACTGGCTGGCAAACAGGAAGCAAAGAGTAGGAGTAAACGGGTACTTTTCACAATGGCAGGCAGTGACTAGTGGGGTACCGCAAGGCTCAGTGCTGGGACCCCAGCTATTTACAATATATATTAATGATCTGGATGAGGGAATTGAAGGCAATATCTCCAAGTTTGCGGATGACACTAAGCTGGGGGGCAGTGTTAGCTGTGAGGAGGATGCTAGGAGACTGCAAGGTGACTTGGATAGGCTGGGTGAGTGGGCAAATGTTTGGCAGATGCAGTATAATGTGGATAAATGTGAGGTTATCCATTTTGGTGGCAAAAACAGGAAAGCAGACTATTATCTAAATGGTGGCCGACTAGGAAAAGGGGAGATGCAGCGAGACCTGGGTGTCATGGTACACCAGTCATTGAAAGTGGGCATGCAGGTGCAGCAGGCAGTGAAGAAAGCGAATGGTATGTTAGCTTTCATAGCAAAAGGATTTGAGTATAGGAGCAGGGAGGTTCTACTGCAGTTGTACAGGGTCTTGGTGAGACCACACCTGGAGTATTGCGTACAGTTTTGGTCTCCAAATCTGAGGAAGGACATTATTGCCATAGAGGGAGTGCAGAGAAGGTTCACCAGACTGATTCCTGGGATGTCAGGACTGTCTTATGAAGAAAGACTGGATAGACTTGGTTTATACTCTCTAGAATTTAGGAGATTGAGAGGGGATCTTATAGAAACTTACAAAATTCTTAAGGGGTTGGACAGGCTAGATGCAGGAAGATTGCTCCCGATGTTGGGGAAGTCCAGGACAAGGGGTCACAGCTTAAGGATAAGGGGGAAATCCTTTAAAACCGAGATGAGAAGAACTTTTTTCACACAGAGAGTGGTGAATCTCTGGAACTCCCTGCCACAGAGGGTAGTCGAGGCCAGTTCATTGGCTATATTTAAGAGGGAGTTAGATGTGGCCCTTGTGGCTAAGGGGATCAGAGGGTATGGAGAGAAGGCAGGTACGGGATACTGAGTTGGATGATCAGCCATGATCATATTGAATGGCGGTGCAGGCTCGAAGGGCCGAATGGCCTACTCCTGCACCTAATTTCTATGTTTCTATGTTTCTATGTATTTTCAGATTTTTTTTGTTTCCATTAACACTTTGGTAATAGCCTCTTCAGAACTGAGGGAATCAAAGTGACAGCTTTTCACCACCCCCTTTCAAGGTCATTTTGGGATGGAGAATAAATGCTGACATAGTCAGGGACAATCAAATCCTATAAATCAACTGGTAATAAAGCATTGTCTTTGTGTTCACCATAGTCATAGTCATACAGCATGGAAACAGGCCCTTCGGCCCAACTTGCCCACGCTGACCAACATGCTCCAAGAATACTAGTACCCTCTAAACCTATCCTATCAATGTTCCTGTCCGAATGTCTCTTAAACAATATGATGGTATCTGCCTCTTGTGCAAGAAACTGGACTGTAGAGGAATTTGAATGTTGCTTTTCACTCTATTTTTGTGCTGTCTCATTCATGGGTGAAAGTGGTGGGTTGTTAAAGGGTTGGACATGGTGCAACATTTAAGAAGTTCATGAATGTTTTGGAGTCTGGCTCGGATTATGAACAGTTTCTAGATAGAAAGAAAACGAGCAGGATAAGTAAAAAATACTGAGCAAAACGTCAAGTACAACTGACATCATAAATTCCCATGCAAAACCATTGACATTCTCTGGCACACGTCTTTGAAGTTCTGCCATATTAGTGAGTCTGGTCTTTAGCACAATGACTTATGCACGTGGAATGCTAACTTCTTCCCAGAACGAGTTTAGCACAGACCCCGTGATAGAATGTTTTGTATAAACATAAGAGCACAAGAGAAAGGCTCTAACTTAGATAAGAAAATTGTCTCTTTAAAGCCAGTGATTCTTATTGTTTCCCACAGTCCGTTAACATTGGAGATAGAGGTGGGGGCGGGGAAGGGGAAGAAGTTGGGTTGTAGCTCAACACAAAGTGCTGGAGGAACTCAGAGGAAGAGGCAACATCTATGGTGGAAATTAACAGATGATGTTTCAGTTTGGAACTCTGCTTCAGACTCAACAGCATCTAATTTTGGTATACTTTCCTCAAGATTCATCCAACCAGTCAATAGCACTTAGTACTCAGACTGTGAAATTCATTCAATGGAACTTGGTTTTAGAGGCAGAGGGGCAGCATAGTGGGGGATTGCAGTAGATTTGCTGCCTTACAGCACCAGAGACCCGGATTCAATCCTGACTACTGGTACTGCTTACAAGGAGTTTTCACATTCTCCCTGTGACCGCGTGGCTTTTCTCTGGGTGTTCCAATTGCCTCCCACACTCCAAAGACGTACAGGTATGTTGGTTAATTGGCTTCAGTAAAATTGTAAATTGTCCACAGAGGGTATTATAGTGTTAATGTATGGGGTGATCACTGGTCAGCGTGGACTCGGTGGGCCGAAGGGCCTGTTTCCGCGCTCTCTCTCTCTAAAGTCTAAAGGCAGGCCACAACAGTTGCCTCCACTATATTGTACGTTTGGTGCTGAAACATTATCATATCTCCAGAGATGCTGTTACTCTAGCTTTTTGTGTCTATTTTTGGTATAAGCCATAATTCAGTTCGGTGACGTGCAGCCTAATGTTTCTATTTCTTGTATCATCACAGAACCACGCCCATGGTAGTATGGCGTGCAGCACTATTTCCCAGTCCGATGAGTATCGCCCTCCTATTTTACCGCCCAAAGCAGACCTGCCTGTGGGGCTGTACGGACACTGGGTGAGTCAACGGTGCGAGGTACGGCCCGAGGTACTCTTTCTCAGCCGGCACTTCGTCTTTCATGACAACAACAACACATGGGAAGGGCATTACTATCATTTCTCAGACCCCGTGTGCAAGCACCCAACTTTCACCATCTACGCCAAGGGCCGTTACAGCCACAGAATCCCGTCTGCAAAGGTGATGGGAGGAACAGAATTTGTGTTTAAAGGTAATTTCAGACCGTTATTCTCACTATGTTTAATAAGTATCTCAACAAACATTGCATAGAAGGGCAGCTAGGTGGTGAAGCGGTAGAGTTGCTGCCTTACAGCGCCAGAGACCCGGGTTCAATCCTGACCACGGGTGCTGTCTGTACAGAGTTTGTGCGTTCCCCTTGTGACCACGTGGGTTTTCTCTGGGTGCTTCGGTTTACTCCCACACTCCAAAGATATGCGGATTTATAAAGTTAATTGTCTTCTGTAAATTGTCTCTAGTGTATAGGATGGAACTAGAGTATGGGTGATCGCTGGTCGGCATGGACACAGTGGGCCAAAGGGTTTGTTCCCACGCTGTATCTCTAAATTAAGATAAAGTAAGATACAGAAAACAAACATTATTTCAATGACTAGGCGGCACAGTGACACAGTGGTAGAGTTGCTGCTTTACAGCGCCAGAAACCCGGGTTCAATCCAGACTATACGGAGTTTGCTCATTCTCCCCATGACGTGCGTGGGTTTTCTCCGGAATCTTCAGTATTCTCCCACTTGAAAGATGCACAGGTTTGTAGGTTAATTGGATTGGTACAATTGTAAATTGTCCCAAGTGTGTAGGATAGTGTTAGTGTGCGAGGATCGCTGGTTGGTGCGGACTCGGTGGGCCTTAAGGGCCTGTTTCCGCACTGTATCTCTAAACTAAACTAGACTGCAACTAAGAGAGCTACGGACTAAGTGGTGGTGAAGGGGATTAGTGGAGAAGGTCAGCATAGACCTAGTGGGCTGAAGGGCCTATGTCTGTGTTGCTTATCTATGGGACATTGATGATTTTATTTTTGTGTCTGAACCCTATAGAGATTGTTTTATGTTCCTTTAAGAAATTCTACTGAAACCAGACATGAGATAAATGTTCCCACCCTTGATATTGTATTTAATGCAGCTGTTATTTTATTACAACCGTTTAATTTAGTTTAGAGATACAGCATGTAAACAGGCTCGTTGGCCCACGAGTCTACGCTGGCCTTTGATCACCCGCTCACACTACTCCTATGTTATCCCACTGTGTCATCCACTCCTACAAATTAAGAGGCAATTTACAAAGACCAATTAACCTATAAACCTGCACGTCTTTGGGATGTGGGAGGAAACCGGAGCACCTGGAGTAAACCCACGCGGTCACACAGGGAGATGGTGCATACTCCATAAAGGCAGCATCCAAGGTCAGGATCGATACCGGGTCTCTGGCGCTGTGAGGCAGCAGCTCAACTGCTGCGCCACTTTGCCGTCCGGGTTGTGTTTTAAACAAGTCAAGACAGAAATTATTAATTGGCAACGACATTTTTAGTTCAGCAAGGCGAACTAAATCTAGTGAAATCTAGCGGCCCAAAGATGGATGAGCAAGGAGAGGGACTTCGGTTCGCAGGTCGACCCACACGCCCATGGGAAGGCAGTGGCTAGAGGCCTGCAGCAGCCTGGGGCTTACCTTGAAACAGGCACGGCTCATGGTCACTGGTGCACGGACTGGACTTTGAAAATGGCACAAAACATGGCGCCTCTTGCATGGGGGATCAGTAGACTATTTCTGCACAGTTTGCTAATTGAGGATGTGCTCGGGTATGACAATACTCTACTGGACTGGTTGTGAGAAAACAATTTCACTGTGTGTTTGCACTTCACACATGTGACAGTAAAAGCACCATTGAACTAGATTGCATCAAATTGCCAACATGCAAGACAACAAAGGTCCTGGGCAGATGGCAGCGATCAGCGGTACCAGAATCACTGACTTCAGACTTTTATTAGTCTCTCGCCTCCCTCTTTGCGTGATCACAAAAAAATTGACCAAATGACGGTCTTCCTGATAATACCCTTTGTGATTTTGAGCTAAGTTTTATTTTCACCACTTTACTGGTTCTCCAATTCATCATGAAATCAAATGATTGGAAAATAGCTGGATTCTATAAATTAGGTGACACAAGGAACTGCAGATGCTGGAATATTGATCAAAACACAAATTGCTGGAGTTACTCACCAAGTCAGGCACCATCTCTGGAGAGAACGCATAGGGGATGTTTCAGGTCAAGACCCTTCTTCAAACTGAAACGTCCCAACCCGAAACATCACCTATCTGTTCTCTCCAGAGGTACCGCAAGACCCGCTGAGTTACTCCAGCATTTTGTATTTCTATAAATTAGGTGGACATTATATATTCTGCTGGATTCAGCATAGTGGTAATTAGTTCAATTCCCACCTTTGCTGCACAGATCTTTTAAAAATCAAAAGGAAAAAAATAACGAGTCTAATTAATGGTGACCATGTAAATAGTAGTCGTACAAGCCCACCCAACTTGTTGAATGGCGTCAGAAGAGAAAATCTGTCCTCCATATCCAGTTGGCAACAGATCCACACACCAATGTGATTTATGTCTTAGTTTTCATGTAAGGTGGTCTGGAAGGAAAGTCAGGGTCAATGAGGGCCTCTACCACAAACCTTGAACGAGGTAATGAAATAAAATTGTGATAAAGAGGACATTTTAGACTACACGACATTTCCCTATCTAGCAAGTTGCTGTTTATCTCAATATAGATTAACAATATCTCTAGTTTTGGACGGAATCACCAGTGCTTTGGCCTTACCCAGAGGCCTGGTTCCAATCAAATTACATCATTAGGAAGAATGTTTTAACTTGGCCTGGAGAGGTTTCGGGATAGTGATTAGACTGGAAGTTCTTCTTCCTCTTCAGGAACCTTCAAGGCACAAGTGTGAGCATGTGGGTGTGAACGAGTGGATGTGAGAGAGTAAGAGTGAGCGACTGACTGTGGGAAAGTGGGTGAGAGTGTGTACATTCTGCAGTGCTGTTGATGTGATTGTCAGCTTTGATGGCTGTATTCCTAACCTCCTGCTTTGCCTTCTCGCCCCCAGAATCCATCACAAAATGCACTATCCTCCTTGAATCAATTTGAAAATGTTTGTGTCATTCTTGACTCTTGATCAAAATAGTTTTTAAATTTAGGATAAATAAAAGCATTCAGAGCAGATTCAGGGCAGCACAGTGGTACAGCAGTAGAGGTGTTGCCTTACAGCACCAGAGACCCGGGTTCAATCCTGAAAATGGGTGGTGTCTGTACGGAGTTTGCACGTTCACCCTGTGACCATGTGGGGTTTCTCCGGGTGCTCCGGTTTCCTCCAAAGATGTACAGGTTTGTAGGTTAATTGGCTGCTGTAAATTGTCCCCAGTATGTAGGGTAGAATTAGTGTTGATTGGCATGGACTCGCTGCACAAAAGGGACCTGTTTCCACGCTATATCTCCATTCTAAACTAAACAAAGATGCAGAAAAGAATCATTTTTTCCAATGTCTGCATCGGTCCCCCTGACTCGATCCTGACTACGGCTGCTCTCTGTATGGAGTTGTACATTCTCCCTGTGACTGTAAGGGTTTTCTCTGCTTGATCCGGTTTACAAGGTCATAAGTGATAGGAGCAGAATTAGGCCATTTGGCCCATCAAGTCTGGCATTCAATCATGGCTGATCTATCTCTCCCTCCTATCCCCATTATCCTGCCTTCTCCCCATAGCCCCTGACATCCACACTAATCAACAATTTATCTATTTCTGCCTTAAAAACAGTTTCTTCCCCCACTCCAAAGACATATAGGTTTGTAGGTTAATTGGTTTTGGTAAAATTGTAAATCATCCCTGGTATGTGGGATAGTGCTAGTGTACATGGTGATCGCTGATCAGGGCAGACTCATTGGGCCAGAAGGCCTTTTTCCTCTCTGTATCTCTAAAGTAAAATGTAAAGCCTTTGTGTGTGTGTGAAGGAGAAGGTATGAACACTGCGCATCTGCACCATAATGCTAATATTACATTATGAATGTTTTCAGTGATCAGCAGACAGAATTGTGAAAAGGCATCACATACTTGCTTGTGGAATCAGCTTTAGCAGCGGAAAGCCTGAATGTTCCTTAATCTACAATGCAGCCATTCAAATATTGGAAAGAAAACTGTGGACGTTTTTATATAGAATGTCAATTGAAAACATTGCACTTTCCAAATTGGCTCCCACGATGACAGATTGAAACGACTTTTTCTGTCACGACCACAGAACAGAAGATTTTGGGTCAATGACCATTCATCCGAAATAGCCTGGTTTAGTTTAGTTTAGTTTAGAGATACCACATGGCAACAGGCCCTTTGTCCCATCGAGTCAAAAGTTCACGTTATAAGAGCAGAATTGGGCCATTCGCCCTGGCAGCAGCGGCTCGCCTGCAGTCCGTTTGTTTTTACTTTTTTGTGTTGTTTTTTTTTGTTTTGTCTAGTTAAGGTTTTGGTTTTTAGGTTGTGTTTATGTGGGGGGGGGGGGGGGGGGGGGGGAGGTTGAAACGGGGCTGATGTCTCTCCCTTCGGGGGAATGCGACTTTTTTGTCGTATCCCCCTTCTCTGCCTCCGTCTGCGCTGAGGCCTAATGGCGGAGCTGGCGACCTCGAGACTCTGGAGGCAGAGCCAGTCAGGACTTGCCCTGGGCTCACTCCCGTGAGGGCGGTCCGGCTCGGGGCTGGAACGGCCCTCCCGTGAGGGGCTGTGACGCTCCCGTGAGGGCGGCCTGGTGCGGGGCTGAGACTCTCCCGTGAGGGGCTGTGGCGCTCCCGTCGGGGCGGCCCAGCTCGAGGGTGGAACGGCGCTCCCGTC
The DNA here is from genome assembly GCF_010909765.2 of Amblyraja radiata. NCBI lineage: Eukaryota > Metazoa > Chordata > Chondrichthyes > Rajiformes > Rajidae > Amblyraja > Amblyraja radiata. The sequence continues at coordinate 81,100,916 of NC_045959.1, forward strand.
GGAGCGGCCCAGCTCGAGGGAGGTACGGCGCTCCCGTCGGAGCGGCCCAGCTCGAGGGAGGAACGGCACTCACGTGAGGGCGATCCGGCTAGGGGCTGGAACGGTGCTCCGGTGGCTGGGACGGCGTTCTGGCGGCGGTGACCTGAGTCCGGGGTTCAGCCGCGGGCCAGCGGCTGCGTCCACTGGACTGGAGGGCGGCAGCTTCGACCACCCCGGGCCGCGGTGTTTGAGCCGGCCCGTTTGCGGGGTTCGGTGAGCCGCGGGACTGTTTGTACCATCGCCCGGTGGGGTATTGCCTCAGCGCAGAGGGCGAAGAGGAGGGAAGAGACAGTAACCCTAAGATTTTTGCCTCCACCACAGTGAGGAGATGCTTGGAGGACTCACTGTGGTGGATGTTAATTTATGTTTATTGTTGTTTATTATTGTATTATTGTATGTATGACTGCAGGCACGAAATTTCGTTCAGACCGTAAGGTATAAATGACAATAAGGGCAATTCTAATTCTAATTCTAATCTACTCTGCCATTTGATCAAAGCTGATCTATCTTTCCCTCTCAACCCCATTCTGCTACCTTCTCCCCATAACCACTGACATGCATACTAATCAAGAATCTGTCAATCTCCCTCTTAAAAATATCCAATGACTTGGCCCCCACAGCCTTCTGTGGCAATGAGTTCCACAGATTCACCACCATTCAGATTCACCACTGTTCACACTGACCATTCAACACCTGTTCACACTAGTTATCTATTATCCAACGTTGTCATCCAATCTCTACACGCTAGGGGCAATTTCAGAGAGGCCAATAGACCTGCAAGCCCACATGTCTTTGGGTTGTCGGAGGTGACCAGAAGCACCCCGAGGAAACCCGCGTGAATGTGCAAACTCCGCACAGGCAGCACCCAAAGTCAGGATCGAACCCGGGTCTTTGGCGCTGTGAGGCAGCAGCTCTACCAGCTGTGCCACTGTGGTCTGGATGAAATACTTGAATTTGAAATGGTTTGAATGTGTTTCTCTTCCCATAAATGCAGCCTCAACATATGGGCAGAAGTTAATATATTATATTAAATATTTAGCATAACCTTCTTAAATAAAAAGTGCTGGAGTAACTCAGCAGGTAAGGCAGTATTGCTGACTGAAGAAATATCAGTCAAATACTTAGTATCAGACTGAAGAAGTATCCCGACCCAAAACACCATCTATCCACATCCTCTCGAGATGCTGCCTAACCCACAGAATTACTCTTAACATTTGTTTTTTTGTTGTAAACCACCACCTAGTTCCTTGCGTCCCCATAACCTTTTAAAATCTTGTTTCAGTGAACCACATGAAGGTGACTCCAATGGATGCAGCTACCGTTTCGCTCTTGAACGTTTTTAGTGGCAATGCATGTGGGGCTGAGGGATCGTGGCATATTGGCGTGGAACAAGACGTAACGCACACCAACGGCTGCGTGGCTCTGGGGATCGGTCTTCCCCACACCGAGTACGAGCTCTTTAAGATGGAACAGGACGCTAAAGGCCGGTACCTGCTCTTCAATGGGCAGAGACCGAGCGACGGATCCAGTCCAGATAGACCCGAGAAGAGGGCTACATCTTACCAGGCCCCTTTGGTCCAGTGTGCTGTATCTGTGGACAGGTTGGATGAGTCAACGGAAAACAGTAATCAAAGCAAAAATATCAACAATGGATCAGTGAGATACGACCACTCTGCAGGTGCTGCTGTATTACTGTTTATTTGCATGGTCAGGCACGTTTACTGCTAAGCACAGCCTCAATCTTCAGTGGCTCCAACTCTTAAAAAATAGAGTTTCTTTCTTCATTCAGTTTATTTACTTGACTCACTTCAATGGCCAAATACTGTTTCTCCATTTGAAGGTGTCAATATGAATTTTCCACATTGAACTCCCTGCAGTCAACTTCAGGCATGGAACTAGTAGCATCCACTGCACACAGTAAACGCACTTTATTAAGATGGAAGATTTTATTCGCACTGTAAAATATTTACCTAGTTTGCCAAGCAACGTCATCTGTGGCATTCTCCTCCTGAGGACTCTGTTTCACACAACTCTGGAGGTTAATTTTAATTGGCAAATTGAAAGTATTTGTTTATTTAAAAGGAATCAGAAGTTTCAACATGCAAAATCTGCAGTTGCAAAAGCAAACAATGGATGAGAATAAACAAGTAACTACTATCTTCCATCAATACTAGTAAAAAAAAGTATGGTATTTAAAAAAATACTGCTTCTACATTTTATTTTTCCTTATAAGGATACAAGTAAATAATTGTACAATGTCTATATAAATCAGCGATGTTTCTGCTGTGGATTTTGTGTGGCACTTGATTCCAGTTTCTTCATTATAAATCTAGATGTAGGTTTGACATTATTTATATTCCAAGTAATCAGATGTTTCTATTGGTTTGTTCTTAACTTTTTTTGCATAATTAATTTTTGTACATGCTTACGGTAATTTCTAAAATCATATTTTTTAAATGTGCGTTTGGGTAATTAGATAGCAACTAAATCATTATGCTATGGTTTAAATATTTTCTGATTTACACAAGTTGTCTGTTATTCTCTTAATTTCTACATATATATAAAAAGAAACTTCAAATTAAATCGTTATTGGATTATTTTTGGATGCAAATGGCATTGTACTGGAGGGAAAAGCATTTAGTTATTGTTAAAGGTGCATTATTTATGAGTTTAGCATTATTCCAACAAAATAATGCAACTATCATGAGTTATTTCAGATTATCGAAGTAGTTTGTGAGTTTCTTATAAGGGTGAATATTTTAAGCTGTATTGAATAAAATTGCAAAATGGAATCACAGACCACTTTCTCAAATAAGACTTCTGAGGTGCAGCAGCAAAGAAAGAAAATATAAAGACAGAGGATACGACAGATGCTGAAATCTGGAGCAGAAAAATAAACTTCTGGACAAACTCAATGTGTCGAGCCGCATCTGTAAAGGGAAAGGATTTGTCAACGTTTCAGGTCGAGACCCTGCATCAGGGCCAGTTGAGAGCCCACCCAGCTCAAGACTACAGTCGGTTTTGTACGAGTTTCCCTGCCAGCTACAAATGCATATTGGTTAAACTCAGACCACATAGATTGGATTGGATAGACTACTTCATTACATTTAAGCCCTTTAATTTATTTTGCACTGCTATAATCAGGGTGGTAACTTGCTCAGCAGGTAAGTAGTAACACACTTGTTAAATCACACGTTAGTTGATTTGAGTTACCAGTATAACTTCCCTTCCCTTTCCCAGACTGACCATTCTGTCCTGGGCCTCCTCCACTGGCATGTGGCAACATGCAAATTATAAGGTCATAAGTGATAGGAGTAGAATTTTGGCCCATCAAGTCTACTCCGCCATTCAATCATGGTTGATCTATCTCTCCCTCCTAACCATTGTCGTGCCTTCTTCCCATAACCGCTGACACCTGTTCAATTTAAATTTAAGGAACACCTCATATTTCGCTTGGGCAGCTTTCAACCCAGCAGTATTAACGTTGATTTCTCTCATTTCAAGTAACCCCTGCATTCATTCTCTCCCCTCTTTAATCATTCTACTAGTTAACTGTTTTCATCCTTGTATCCCTTTGTTAACACATCTTCCCCAGCTAACAATGGCCCATTATCGGTTCCACCCTTCCTTGGTCATCTGTTGCTGGCCCAGCGTTGTTCTGGCCTTTACCTGCCTACAGCTCCCTCCCCTCTACTTTCATTCCGAAGAAGGGTCCCGACCCAAAACGTCACCCATCCTTTTTCTCCAGAGATCCTGCCTGACCCACTGAGTTACACCAGTATTTTGTGACCGTCTTTGGTACCTACCAGCGTCTGCAGTTCCTTTCTATACATACAATGATTTACAGGTACAATGACAATCTTGTTTGTAGCAGCATCAGATGGCCCAAATGGTGGGGATCTTTGATAGATGCAGTCTTCTTAAGGTAGCACCTTATGGAGGGGATTTTAATTGTGGGAGGGTTGTACCCATGATGACTGGACTGAGTCCACCTCTCTCTGCAGCCTCTTGCATTCCTGTGTATTGGAATTGCCGTACCAGATCTTCATGCAAGCAATCAGGATACTTTATGTAGAAGTTTGTGAAGAGTATTCGGAGACATGCCAAATCTGTTTTCATGCCTCTCACTGTGAAGAAATATATTTTCGTAACTCTGTGTGATTGGCACAGCTGAGATTGAGAAGCTGGACCTCAGATCCGATGCTATGATCTATCAGTTTGTGCCACTTAAGAACATTTATAATTTAATTAGCGGCCACTGGGCAGCCAGTGGAGCAAAGGTGAGTTGCTGCCTTACAGACCCGGGTTCGATCCCGACTATGGGTGCTGTCTGTATGGAGTTTGTATGTTCCTCCCGTGACCGCATGGGTTTTCTCAGAGATCTTGGGTTTCCTCCCACACTCCAAAGACGTACAGATATGCAGATTAATTAGCTTGGTGTATGTGTAAATTGTCCCTAGTGTGTGTAGGATAGTGTTAATGTGCGGGTATCGCTGGTCGGTGCGGACTAAACTAAACTAAACTTCTCTATTATACAGGCTCCCATTTGGGTATATACTTAGGAGGCCAATCAGAATAAATGGAGGCATCCATTTAAATAAACATTTTGGAAAGATACTGTCATTCTTCAGTTATGCCCTGGTGCTGTCAGTAAGAAATTGGAAACTAAGTAAACTGTTGTAACATAACATGGGATAAAATGAATTTAAATTATGTTCATTCACACAAGGGCTCACACAGTGTCAATAGACTATGGAATTCAATAATAGTAACAGCCTGAATTTTATTTGGGTGTTGTTAAACTCCTATTTTTGAAGATGGCAATTACTTTGTTACCATATTTAGCAAAGTGTGCTTTCACCTCCCAAGCTGCAAGCTCCAAAATTCCCTCCCTCAATCTCTGGGTCTCTTTTCACTCTGTTATGATACTCCTGAATAACAAACCATTGATAAATTTTGAACATGTTCAACAAGCCCTTCAGTAGTTCAGTCATAGGGTCAGCGTGGAAACAAGTCCTTTAGCCCAACTTGCCCACACCGACTGACATATCCCATCTATACTAGTCCCACCTGCCTGCATTTGACCTATATCCCTCTATACCTATCCTATCCATGTACCTGTCTAAATGTTTCTTGAATGTTGTTATGGTACCTACCTCAACCATCTCGTCTGGCAGCTCATTCCATCCACTTTGGGGATAATAGTTACCCCTCATGTTCCTATTAAATCTCCCCCCCCCTCACCTTAAAACAATGTCCTTTGGTTCTCAATTCCCCTTTTCTGGACAAGCGATTCTATTCGATCTATTCCTCTCATGTTCTATAAGATCACCTCTCATCCTCTTGCGTTCCAAGGATAAAGGCCTAGCCTGCTCAACTTCTACCTATTAATCAGGCCCACGAGTCCTGGCAACATTTTTATAAATCTCCTCTATGCCCTTTAGATTGAAAATGCTTGTACTTGGCACTTTGAGATGGTTTTACAAGATAATTTATAAATGAAAAGCATTTAATTATTAACTTTGCATCAGCATTATCCCAGGTTTCACTGCATTAAAATATGGGCCACTTTGAGTCATATCACTCTCATAAAAATTATGAAGTTAAAAGTAAATTCTTCACCGTTGTAAATCAAGGTTGAAAACTGCTTATTAATTCATTCTTGCAAAGATAATTTCAAGTGAAATTATGGAGCAAGAAATTGTGATTGTTTTTTTACTCCTTCAATAAGACCCTGTCAGTTTTCAAACTAGTATTTACTGACTTCATAATGATAGTCTGTACTTGCATAGATCTTTTTAACTTCAATAGTTCAATAGATCTCTAAACTATTAATCTTACTGAGGGTGATTGCCAATGTTCCTTCAGCATTCTGTCATAAGTCATAAAGGATGAGGCTACGATAAAATAGGCCACGGTCAACTTGGCTTTGTGAAGGAGAGGTTTTGCCTGCCAAATTTGCCGGAATTCTTTATAGTAAATAGCAGGACAAAGGAGTCCGTAGATTTTGTTTCCCTAGATTTTCAGAAAGCTTTGATAAAGTGCGACATGGGAGGCTGTTAAGGAAGTTGAGTGCCCATGGTGTCAAACTAGCATGATATCAGGTTGATTGGATGACAGAAGGCAATAAAGGGGGCTTTTTCTGGTAGGCTGCCGGTGACTAATGGAGTTCAGCAGGGCTTGAATGGAGTTCAGCAGGGCTGGGGCCGCTACTCTTCACGTTGTATATTAATGATTTGGAGGTGGGGATTGAAGGCTTTGTGACAAGTTTGCGGTTGATACGAAAATAGGTGGAGGTGCAGGTCGTGTGGTGAAGCAGGGACTTGGACAGGTTGGGAGAGTGGGCAGGGAAGTGACATGACAAAATATAGTATAGCAAAGTGTGGAGTCATGCATTTTGGTAGTAGGAATAAAGGTGTACATTATTTTCTAAATGGGGAGAGAATCCAGAAATCGGAGTTGCAAATGAACTTGGGAGTGTTGGTGCAGGATTCCCAAAAAGTCAAATCAGAAGTCAAGAAAGAAACGCAATGCTAGCATTTTATTTTGAGAGGGCTTGCATACAAAAACAGGGATGCAATGCTGAGGCTCCAGTCGGGCTGTATTTGGAATATTGTGAGCAATTTTGGGCACCATATTGGGAAGGATGTGCTGGCTCTGGAGAAGGTCCAGAGGTTTACAAGAATGATCCCAGGAATGAGTAAGTTAACATATGATGAGCGTTTGCAGCACTGGGCCAATATTCGCTGGAGTTTAGAAGAATGAGGGACCTCATTGAAACGTACGGAATAAAGGCTTGGATAGAATGGATGTGGGGAGGATGTTTCCACTTGTGGGTGAGTCTAGGACTAGAGGTCATAGCCTCAGAATTAAAGAACGATCTTTTAGGAAGGATATGAGGAGGAATTTCTTTACTCAGAGGGTGGTGATAATAAAGATAGATCAGCCATGATTGAATGGATGAGTAGACTTGATGGGCCGAATGGCCTAATTCTACTCCTATGACATGATCTTAAGTACCTTGCCCACATCTTCCACAGAAATTCAAGGCACGGGCTTACCACCAACTTCTCAAGGTGAATTAGCGATAGACTGTAATAGCTGGCCTTGCCAGCTATACTTCTTCCCAGAAAAGAAATAAATCATTTGAGAAAATCTGGAAGAGTCAGACAGATCTCTTGTGTGCAAGCCTGTCCTTTACAGCCAAGTCTTATGGTCCTCACCTCCAAGTTTTTTTAAAGTTTATTGAAAAAGCTTTTGCTTTGTATTGTGCTTGCATCCAATCTCATTTTATTCCCATACCTTCATTTTACACATATTTAAGAATTCCATTCAGTAAACCAAATTTATCGTATCTCTGCACGATCTCTGAAGTTATTTCCTCTCCCTATAGAAGCAAGCTGGCTATATTTATCCAACTTGCTTGAGACCATGCACAAAATTAATTTGTAGTAGCACAAGTCAAATGCCTACATATGGTAGAACAAACATAGCGTAGTTTGGAGATACAGCGCAGAAACAGGCCCTTCAGCCCACCAGTGATCCCCATACACTAGCACTATCCTACACGATTTTACCAAAACCAATTAACCTACAAACCTGCACGTCTTTAAAATGTGGGAGGAAACCAGAACACCCAGAAAAAATCCACGCGGTCACATGAAGAACGTGCAAACTCTGTGCAGAAAGCACCCATAGTCAGGATCGAACCCGGGTCTCTGGTGCTGTGAGATAGCAACTCTACCGCTACACCACCATGTCGCTGCTTCAGCAGTAATGCACTCCTGAAATTGTGTTTAATTAATTTTAATCAAACTGAACCTGGGAAGTACAATAAGAGTTAATTTACTCAACTAGCCATAACAACTGTGGTTCCCTGATCTACGGACGAGTTCAAATCCCATTAGACTGCTGGGGAATTTAAATTAAATGGAAAAATAATGATTTAACAACTGCATAAATCCAGGGTAAATTTAAAAAGCGAGTTGGATGTATTGGATATCCAATAGTCTACAAAATCTACCATCACTGTCCCCGAAATATCATACATGGATGAGTTTATTCACAATATCAACTGAGTGGATCAATAGTATGAATGAATGAGCTTATGAATGAATAAATGAGTTTATTGGCCAAGTATTCACATACAAGGAATTTGCCTTGGTGCTCCGCCCGCAAGTGACAACGACATAGTGACAGGAATGACACATAAAACATTAATAATAAAACATTATTGATTAAACATGTGAATTAAGTAAAATACCAGAGCAAAAGGAGGCTACAGATATTTGGTTATTGAGTAGAGCTGCTAATCATGGAAAAAAGCTGTTTTATGTCTGGCTGTGACAGCTTTGACAGTCCGGAGTCGCTATCCAGAGCGAAGTGATTCGAAAGAGTTTGTGGCCAGGGTGAGGGGTCAGAGATGAACTTACCCACTCGCTTGCTGGCCCTTGCAGTGTACAGTTCATCAATGGAGGGAAGGTTGCAACCAATAACCTTCTCAGCTGATCGGACGATTCGCTGCAGCCTCCGGATGTCGTGCTTGGAGGCTGAGCCAAACCAGACCATGATGGAGAAGGTGAGGACAGACTACGATGGCTGTCTGATCAGCAAGAGCATTGTTGAAACATATTTGAGTTCATTCGTGGACACAAATACAGCTGCTCATCTTACATGCATTAGGGAGAATCGTTCATAAACTGTAAATGAAAATCTGCAGCATAACTGCACTTCGAAGCATTGTTTAAACAAGTGTTTTACATTACTCTGTATGCAGTTTTTGCAGATCTGCAAATAGATGACATCCACTAGAGAGACTCCTTGTACTTAGCCGTGCACTGAACTTTGGCTTTGAACTTAATGATTCTTAAGAGCAGTTTATGGTCTGTTTGAAACTTAAACACTGAATATTTGATTAAATTGTGTGCTCAAAGGAACTGAAGGAAAACTAGTAATTTATCTACTGAAGGATATGCAGCCTGTAATATTTCCCATCTGGTGCTGTGTTGGTTGAGAATTATTTTATCCACAAGATGCCAGTGGAAGTGATATTAAAATGGTAAAACAGGAATTTAACAGGCTCTGTACAGTCTGTAGTACATAAATATTAGAATCAGATATTTATAGAATGTAAAACCAAAATCATTTTGAAATAAAATGCACCTCATTTACAAAATGTTGGTCAGGCTGCATTTGGAGTACTGTGTTCAGTTTTAATTACCCTGCTGTAGGAAGAATGTCATTAAGCTGGAAGAGTAAAAAGATATACGAGGATGTTGCCAGGACTTGACAGCCTGAGCAAGAGGGAGAGGCTGGGCAGGTTAGCACTCTATTCCTTGGAGCGCAGGAAGCTAAGGGGTGATTTTATCAAGGTGTATAAAATAGTGAAGGGAATTGACAAGAGTCTTTACCTACCATAGGGAAATCTAGAGCCGGAGGATATGGGTTCAAGTTGAGACGGGAAAGATTTAATAGGAACCCGAGAGGCAACCTTTTCACTCTGGGGGTGGTGGGTATGTGGAATGATCTGCCAGAGGAGGTTGTTGAGCAGGTACTATAATTACATCTAAAAAAACACTTGGATAGGTACATGGAGAGGAAAGGTTTAGAGATGTATGGGCAAATTCAGGCAAATAGAACTAGCTTAGATGGGGCGTCTCGGTCAGCATGGACGAGTTGGGACAAAGAGCTTGTTTCTGTGCTGTATATGATTCTATATACTACAAATAATAGGCACCCATGTGGTTGCTAATGGAAGCTATTCTGAAGTTTTATTGGACTTACAAGGCTAACATTTAATCAAATCTTTAATCTAAAGACAATTTTCTATCCAAAATGCACATGAATAAAACAGACTAGTTCAACAGTATTTTCAGCAAATCACTCATGTATGTCATTTATTGCGAAAGATGCAGCAATGAGATAACATCACAAATGTCTCAAACCGAGCGCATTCCCACATCACATTGTTTGAAACACATTTTAAAAAATGGACCTATACTTTGATGCTAAATGTGTGTTATTAATATGAATTACTCAAATGTACATTTTTGAATTTAGCAAACTTGCAATGTTAGAGATCAAATCCACTACAGCACTGAAATTAAGTTAACTATGCTTTCCTTCTCATTCCACAATTAAAGTGGGTGTAATGCAGGAATACGTTAGAATCATGAACATTCACATTTCTAAATTTTATTATGGCATCTATTCCAAAGTTCAGCACTTTCAGGATGACTGTGTAGTGAGAATTTAGCTTTTCAATTACCAGTTAATAAACGAGCAATGTCCAATATATAGTATTGATCACTGAAACACAGCCAGCTATAACTGTAGAAACAAAGAATGTGGATGCTGACTAAGATAGATAGAATTTATTTATTTGCCACACAACCAGGGTCGGTGGAATTTGGGTTGTCAGCAGCGATACAATAATAAAGAACACACAACCACAATAAAAATGTAACACAAACATCCACCACAGCATTCATCACTGTGGTGGAAGGCACAAAATTTGGCCAGTCCTCCTCAATTTCCCCCCCGTGGACAGGACCAGAGTCCAGAGTCAGTCCAGACTAATACACAAAAGGACACAAAGTGCTGGAGTAAATCAGCAGGTCGGGCAGCATCATGGGAGAACATGGTTAGGTGACATTTTGGGTCGAGATCCTTCTTCACAGAAGCTTCAACATCACTCTCTAAAGATCGGCTGCAACCCAACCGAAGGCCCAGCTCGCTCGGAAGGAAGGCCGCCAAGCCCATCCTCTGCTCACTTAGTGGTCTGGGAATCGGAGAGGAGATGGAGGGAGATGGTGATGGACACTACACAATGGGCCCAGAGAGAGGAACTGGGGGGGGTCTTGCCTTCTGTGCCCTCAAGGTTGGCTGCGGGAGCCACCCGCCCACCCAACCCGGGGGGTACACTGGCGGAAGAGGGCCAAGTGTGGAGAGGGACATCAGATGGCAGGACGACCCGAATGGAAGCAAAGGCTGCAACGGGCTTTGTAGCCAATTGCAGCTGGCACTGAAATGATGCCTTTTGCATATGGACTCAGTGGGCTGTTCTGTGCATACTGTACTGATTGGGTGGTAATACTTATGTACTGGGTTGCAAAAAATGTATTTTCCTGTATCTGGTACATGTGTCAATTAACCATTGACCAATCTATTACCTGCCACGCAGATCTTGCCTCTCCCTCCCCTACAATCTGTCTGAAGAAGGGTCTCGACCCAAAATGTCACCCGTCCATGGTCTTCAGAGATGCTGCCTGATATGCTGTTACTTCAGCACTTCGCAACCTTGTGTAGCAAAAACTGTAGTGCTTTATACTTTAATGAAACGCTCATTTGAAACTGACCAACTACAAACACATGGAAGGACTTTTACCTACTAAAAGACTTGCAGGTTTGTAGGTTAACTGGCCTCTAAAAAAATGCTCCTGGTGTAGGGAATGGAAGAGGATATGCAGCAGTGGCACAGCTGGTAGAACTGCTGTCTCACAGCACTAGACACCTGGGCTCAATCCTGACCATTGATGTTTGTGTTGAGTTCTCCCAGAGACTGAAGATTTGTCCGGGTGCGCTGGTTTCCTCTCACATGCCAAAGACGTGTGGGTTTGTAGGTTAATCAACCTCTATAAATTGCCCCCGTTGTGTAGGGGGCGTAGATGAGAAAGTGGAAGGATAAAGACCACCCGTGATCAATGGGCAATGTGGACTCGGTGGGCTGCGGCTCCTGTATCCATTCTGCATTTTTAAACCAAACTGGGATGACCTAGAACTGTGAAATGTGGTGATCAATGGTCAGCATGGTCAAATGCGTTTCCATGCTCTATCTCACCAGCTTACAAAGACTTTCACGAGCTTGCATTGTGCACCACCTGGTGGCAAAATAGGTCACTTTCAGCTCAGATGATTCTTTTAAAGCTGATTTGCAACGGCGGTTCACTTTGTCACATGTGCAACTGCACAGTGATGCGTGTGGGCATATTTACATATGCAGGCTTCGCCATGTTGTGGTGCCATTTCCAAAGTCCCGTCCACCCCCATGCTCAGTTTATTGGAGTAGTCCCTGAGCCCCGGGCTCCTACAGGAAGGATCTCCCTCTGTCACCTTCAATCAGATCGGCCCGCGATCCGACGTCCCTCTTCTCCTCGCCAGACCATCTTTGTGTCCCGTGGTCGTCTCCTGCAGCCGACCCTGAAGGCGCTGGAGGTATTTTAATCTGCCATTTGAGAAGGTTAAATCGGAAGTGTCAGTGATGCAGTTGAACAAAGGGGACTATGAATGCATGAGAGAGGAGCTGGCCAAGGTAGACTGGAAAGGGATCCAACCAGGAATTAGAACTAGAATTAGAATTACCTTTATTGTCATTCAGACCTAATGGTCTGAACGAAATTTCGTGCCTGCAGTCATACATACAATAATACAATAATAAACAACAATAAACACAAATTAACATCCACCACAGTGAGTCCTCCAAGCACCTCCTCACTGTGGTGGAGGCAAAAATCTTAGGGCTGCAGTCTCCTCCCTCCTCTTCGCCCTCTGCGCTGAGGCGATACCCCACCGGGCGATGGTACAAACAGTCCCGCGGCTCACCGAACCCCGCAAATGGGCTGGCTCAAACACCGCGGCCCGGGGTGGTCGAAGCTGCCGCCCTCCAGTCCAGCGGACGCAGCCGCTGGCCCGCGGCTAAACCCCGGACTCAGGTCGCCGCCGCCAGAACGCCATCCCAGCCACCGGAGCACCCTTCCAGCCCCTAGCCGGATCGCCCTCACGTGAGTGCCGTTCCTCCCTCGAGCTGGGCCGCTCCGACGGGAGCGCCGTACCTCCCTCGAGCTGGGCCGCCCCGACGGGAGCGCCATTCCACCCTCGGGCTGGGCCGCTCCGATGGGAGCGCCACAGCCCCTCACGGGAGTCTCAGCCCCGCGCCAGGCCGCCCTCACGGGAGCGTCACAGCCCCTCATGGGAGCGCCGTTCCAGCCCCGAGCCGGGCCGCCCTCATGGGAGCGAGCCCAGGGCAAGTCCTGACTGGCTCTGCTTCCGGAGTCTGGAGGTCGCCAGCTCTGCCATTAGGCCTCAGCGCAGACAGAGGCAGAGAAGGGGGATACGACAAAAAAGTCGCCTTCCCCCGAAGGGAGACAGCAAGCCCCGTTTCAACCCCCCACCCCCCCACATAAACACAACCTAAAAACCAAAAACTTAACTAGACAAATCGAAAAGAAACAACACAAAAAAGTAAAAACAAACGGACTGCAGGCGAGCCGCTGCTGCCAGGGCAGCGCCGCCACTTCCGGATGATGGTGGAACAGCAATGGCAGGAATTTCTGGGCATAATCCAGAAGACGCAGGATCATTTCATTCCAAGTAGAAGGCAACCATGGCTGACAAGAGAAGTTAAGGATCGAATAAAACTAAAATAAAAGATGTATAACACAGCAAAGAGTAGCCGGAAGACAGAGGATTGGGAAACTTTCATAGGACTACAGAAGGAAACAAAACAGGCAATACGGGCTGAAAAGATGAAGTACGAGGTAAAGCTGGCCAGGAATATAAAGAAGGACAGTAAAAGCTTATTTAGATATGTTAAGGGAAAAAGAGTAGCAAAGTCAAATGTGGGTCCCTTGAAGGCAGACACGGGTGAAATTATTATGGGCAACAAGGAAATGGCATAAGAGTGGAACAGGTACTTTGGATCTGTCTTCACTAAGGAAGACACAAACAATCTCCCAGATCTACTGGAGGACAGAGAATCCAAGGGGGTAGAGGAACTAAAGAAATTTTCATTAGGCGAGAAATAGTATTGGGTAGGCTAATGGGGCTGAAGGATGATAAATCCCCTGGGCCGGATGGTCTGCATCTCAGGGTCCCCAGGGAGGTGGCTCTAGAAATAGGGGACGCATTGATGATCATTTTCCAATGTTCAATAGATTCAGGATGAGTTCCTGTGGATTGGAGGATAGCTAATGTTATCCCACTTTTCAAGAAAGGTGTGAGAGAAAACAGGGAATTACAGACCAGTTAGCCTGACTTCGGTGATGGGAAAGATGCTGGAGTCAATTATTAAAGAGGTAATAATGGGGCATTTGGGTAGCAGTAAAAGGATTAGTCCAAGTCAACATGGATTTATGAAAGGGAAATCATGCTTGACTGATCTTCTGGAATTTTTTAAGGATGTGTAAAATGGATGAAGGGGAGACAGTGGATGTAGTGTATCTAGACTTTCAGAAAGTCTTTAATAAGGTCCCGCACGGAGACTGGTGACTAAATATAGATAAATGTGAGGTTATCCACTTTGGCGGCAAAAACAAGGGGGCAGATTATTATCTCAATGGGGTTAGGTTAAGTAAGCGGAAGGTGCAGCGAGACCTGGGTGTCCTTGTACACCAGTCACTGAAGGTCTGCGTGCAGGTACAGCAGGCAGTGAAGAAAGCTAATGGAATGTTGGCCTTCATAACAAGAGGATTTCAGTATAGGAACAAAGAGGTTCTTCTGCAGTTGTATAGGGCTCTGGTAAGACCACATCTGGAGTATTGTGTATAGTTTTGGTCTCCTAATCTGATGAAGGACATCCTTGATTGAGGCAGTACAGTGTAGGTTCACGAGATTGATCCCTGGGATGGCGGGACTGTCATATGAGGAAAGATTGAAAAGACTAGGTTTGTATTCACTGGAGTTTAGAAGGATGAGAGGTAATCTTACAGAAACATATAAATTATAAAAGGACTGGACAAGCTAGATACAGGAAAAATGTTCCCAATGTTGGGCGAGTCCAGAACCAGGGGCCACAGTCTTAGAATAAAGGGGAGGTCATTTAAGACTGAGGTGAGAAAAAACTTTTTCACCCAGAGTTGTAAATTTGTGGAATTACCTGCCACAGAGGGCAGTGGAGGCCAAATCACTGGATGGATTGAAGGGAGAGTTAGATAGAGCTCGAGGGGCTAGTGGAATCAAGGGATATCAAAGTCAAGGTCAAAGTAGCCTTTATTGTCATTCAGACCTTGCGGTCTGAACGAAATTTTGTTGCCTTGCAGTCCTACATATAGTAAAAATGACAAAAACACACAATAAACACAAATTAACATCCACCACAGTGAGTTCACCAGGCACCTCCTCACTGTGATGGAAGGCAAAAGTCTGTCTCATCCCTTCTTATTCTCCCTCTGCGCTGAGGCGACCCAAGCTTCAGATGTTGTGACCCCGCCGGGCGATGGTAGGTAATGTCAGTCCCGCGGCTGAATCCGAGCTCCACGAACGGGCCGGTTCAACTCCGCGGCCCGGGGTGGTCGAAGCTGCCGAAGCTGCGGCCCTCCAGTCCAGCGGACGCAGCTGTTGTAGCGGGAGCTCCGGAGAACAGGTCACCAACCTGTGACCTGCGAGATCCCGACGATGTCGTCCACTGGGGAGAAGGCAGGCACGGGTTATTGATTGGGGACGATCAGCCATGATCACAATGGCAGTGCTGGCTCAAAGGGCCGGTTGGTCTCCTCCTGCAACCTATTTTCTATGTTTCTATATTACGCCAGTTCATCCTCCTACTGACCTTTGCTCCTCGCGTCCACCTCTCCAGTAGCTCCTGCCCGGTTCCGTGGTTGGCCGATCCTTCAGGTCTTGTCCTCCATTCCACTGTCTGCCGGACCTTGCAGTCACACCAAAGCTAGGTACGACAGTTACTGGAAATTCCAGCAATATCTCCCACAAACAGGCAGGAGAATAGCTTTGGGGGGGGGGGGGGGGGGGGGGGGGGGGAAGAGAAAGATCAGCCATGATTGAATGGCGGAATAGATTTGATGGGCCAAATGGCCCAATACCGTTCCTGTCACTTATAACCGGCAATTTAGGGCCTCTTCCCAAGACATGGCCTGACCTGCTTCACATTGTTAATTGTTGTCAGCGTAAGGAAAGGCCGTCAGATTGGATGAGCGTCAGGCAGATTACGTAAACAGAAGCAGGGAATGTGCAACTTCAAAAATGAGGATTTCTGCTCCCAATTCAGTCAGAAATCTTTACCGAAAAGTATATGTTGAACCTTCATTAATATAACCATATTTGACTGTACATTCACTTATTCGTAACCAAGCTTTTATTAAACATTTAGCCATCAAAACACAAAAATGAAGGGCTGGTGTTTAGCCTCGGAATATACAACAGAAAATTAGATCGATTGACGAACTATTGTATAGAATGCTTTAAAAAAGTGTTAATTACAATTGCAAGCAAACGTTCTGATATTCACCTAATACCCGAAATGTTAGTTTGTCTTTCGACAATTGCTGCTTGACCGTCTGTTTCTAGTATTTTGTTTTGTGCGTATAATGGCACAAATCACCATCCCCATATCTTAGCCATTTAGTTTATTGAAATTGTCAGCAACAGTCTGAAGCCTCTGCGAATAATTTATACGGGCATCGCGTGCATGACTACTATATTGTCCACGAACAAGTGTGCTAGAGCAGACGAGGACAGGAAATGAAATTGACACAATAGAACAAAACGAGTGAGGAAGGGTTCTGACCCAAAAGGTCACCCGTCCTTTTCCTCCAGTGATGCTGCCTGACTCGCTGAATTACTCCAGCTTTGCGTTTATCTGTAGTTCCTTCCTAAACAAACAAATTCTTTACTGGCAACCCAATGATTGCATGCTATCATTAAAGCCGTCTCTTTATATGCAGATCGAGTTTAAGTCCTTTAGGTGCGGTAATGGTATGAAACGTGCGCTTCCGACACATCACTGAGCCAGAGGGCCAGATTCATATTAAGATTCAACTTCCAATTCAGCATTGTAATAATAATAATAATGCATTTTATTTATGGGCACCTTTCAGGACTCTCAAGGACACCTTACAATTAAAACAAGCATGACACCGTACAATTAAACAAGCATGAGACAAAAACATATCCAGCAACAATACACAATTCGGAGAGAGCAGCAGCAGCCAATCGCGCCAGCGTTCACTCTCACCTCCAGCAGCCATGTTTTCCGAGCCACCAATAAAAATAAAACACATTAAAGAATTGAACATAAAACATAAAAACATCCCCCCACAATGGTTTCCACTGTGAAGGAAGGCAACAAAGTCCAGTCCTCTTCCTCTTGTTCATCCATGGTCGGGCCTATTGAGGCCTCCGCAGTCGCCGCAACGGCAGCCCGATGTTACAGGCCCTCCTGCCGGATGACGGAGTTCCAGCGTCGGGAGAACACTCTCAGCGGCTTGGAGTGTCTGGAACGGCCGCTTCGTCCCCGGAGACCGTGGTTCCCGAAGTCCACAGGCCGCGCTGGTCGGAGCGCCGACACTGGCAATCTCGGCGAGAGACCCCAGACTCCGCGGTGTTTAAAATCAGCGCCGCCCGCAGCTGGACGCTCCGCAACGACAGCTCCGCGATGGTCACAGCACTCCGGAGCTTACCACATGGCAACCCGGGTAAGGCATCGGCTGCTCCGCAATGGTGCTTCAGGGCTATGCCGCCGCCGAAGCTGGAGTTCTGGCCGGTGCCGGCAGGAAACACCGCTCCAGGCCCGTTGGTAGGCCGCGAGGAACGGGCGAAGATGCGGCTCGGAAGCCGCAATTCCGACCAGGTAGGGACCGAGAATAGTTTCCCCCCCCCCCCCCCAGAGCTCCAAATCAAAAACTTTTAAGAAACTAAAAACAAAAAAGGGTGAAAAGGACAGACAGCTGCAGGCAGAGCAGCCATACTCGACGGCACCCCCTCGAACTATGTGGAGGCAAAGGAGCAGAAACAAGGTTAGGTCAAACAACTTCTTAAAGCGATCGTGGGCTTTACCCAGTTCTTCGAAGGAAGAGGTGGGGCGATCATCAGGCCTCTTCCTGCTGTACACCCTTGCCTCGAGTTCTTCCTGGCAGGTTAGCTTCAGACTTGGAGAGGTAATGCTGGTGTCTCTGGATTATTCTGGAGACCAATCTATGTCTCTGTGTGTGAGCGGGCACAGTCCCTCATTGCCTGTGGCCAGGAAGAGGTTGTGGCATCTCAGGCTTGTCCCAGCCACTTGGTCTTAACCTCAGGTAGAGACGTTGGCTGTCTAGGGCTTCTTTTCCCAGTACTCGTCTTCACCACACGGTAGCACTGGTCGTCTCAGGTCTGTCCCAGTGGCTCAGTCTTGCTCCAACCTGCGACAGAGGAACACAACTAGGAGGGAAGCAACCCACTTTAGCTCCCTTCCTCACTCCTTTTTTCTTTCACTTTCTCTCCAGCTTTCTCTTGTTCAAGTTCAAATGTCACATGCACCATAAGGTGCAATGAAATCAATTTACCATACAGCCTTACAATTAAAAAAGGACATAATACACAACATAATTCAACAGACATCCACCACAGCATTCTTCACAGTGGTGGAAGGCAATACAGTTCAGACAGTCCTCCTCCCTTATTCACCTGTGGTCGGGGCTCTGACCCTCCTTAGTTGCCGCAACGGACGGCCCGATAATCAAGTTTGCTGATGACACTGTGGTGGTGGGCCTGATCTCAGACAACGATGAGAAGGCCTACCGGGAGGAGGTAGCTGATCTGGCACTCTGGTGTCAGAACAGCCTCCTCTTGAACATCAAAAAAAAATAAAGGAGCTGATCGTGGACTTTAGGAGGGCACATCATCCGACGTACACTTAATGGAGAATAAATGGGGATACTGTGGATAAGGTGAGCAGTTTTAAATACCTGGGAGTCCACATCTCTGAGGATATGACATGGGCATCACACGCTACAGCACTCGTGAGTAAGGCAAGAGCGCCTTTACCACCTCAGGCAATTGAGGAAATCGTGGAAAGCATCTTGTCCAGAAATATCACGATTTGGTTTGGGAACTGCTCTGCCCAGGACAAGAAGGCTCTGCAGAGAGTAGTGCATTCGGCCGAATGCACCATGGGACCTTCACTCGCCCCTCTGCAGGAACTATACATCAGAAGGTGCAACTCCAGAGCCAATAAGATTATTTGAGACCCCTTCCACCCCTGCAACAAACTGTTCCAGCTGCTACGGTCAGGCAAACGCCTCCGTTGCCATGCTGCGAGAACGGAGGTTGAGAAGGAGTTTCTTCCCAGGGGCCATTAGGACTGTAAACTCCTACCTCACCAGGGACTAACTTTACTGTACCATTCTGTTTTTTCAAAATTGCTGGGGTTTTTTCCCCTTTTTCCTTCCTCCCACAATATGTAATATGTAAAATAATATGTGATTCTGTTCCATTCTGTTTGTTGTTTGGTTTATTTTTGCACAAAGTCTGCAAGCATTGCCACTTTTCATTTCACTGCACATCTCGTATGTGTACGTGACGAATAAACTTGAACTTGAAGCCCTCTGGTCGGGATGGTCGGACCGCCAACGTCGAGTCAGGTTGAGCACACCCCGCGGCCCGAAGCTCAGAGTCGGCCACCTCCTTCCCGGAGAGCTCGGCTTCCAAATGTTGTAGGCCGCAGGCTGAAGCTCTTCCCCGGCGACCCCCAGCGAGGGATCCCCGTTCCACGATGAAAGGTCCGGCCTGCTGCCAGAATCTCCACAGACCGAGGCTCCAAGATGTTGTAGGCCGCAGACCAAAGGTCAGTGCGCTTCTCCGGCAACCCCGGACAAGGGGGTCCACGATGTTAAAGTCCCCGCTGCTCAGCCGCGGAAGCGCTGGGCCCGACTCGGGGAAAGGCTGCACCAAACCAGCTGTAAGGCCACAAGGAGGGGGGCGAAGAAGCAACAAGAAAGTCGAATCTCCGTCGAGGTAGGTACCTGAAAAACAGTTTCCCCCTATTCCCTCCCCACCACCTCCCACAAGACATACAGAGAAACACTAAAACATACTTTTGGCCATACTAAAAATACAAAAAAGTAAAAACAAACCCGCTGCAGGCAAGGCAACCAATTCGCAGCGCCACCGGAATGGTCCTCTCCCTTCTTTCAGTCTGGCTCACAAACCTGGGTTTTATAGAGTACTAGACCAAGTGGGACCCATTGGGTCCCTGTCACATGGGAGGCCAGGTCCAACAACGCAACCCGTTCCCCAAGGCAATATTCCACCACTCACCCATAGCTCCCACGGGAAGCCGGGTCCCCCAACGCAATATTCCACCACTCACCCATAGCCGACAACTGCGCAGGGGCAGCTCATTTCGCCTTGTGCACCCTCCCTCATTTTTAAACCTAAAAAAAAATGCGTTTGCACTTGCTAGCGAGCAGAACTCAGTGTAATGTGACTTTAAAAAAAATTTAATTTGCACTTGCTAGGGCTAGCAGGACTCGTAATTGGATAACAATATAGCAGCATTGTTGCGAGTAGGACTACACTTCCATTGTGACGTCACAGCTGTAAGCACAGGGAAAAAGCAGGTTTTTTTCCAAGTCTCATCAGAGTTTTGAACATTTTGATTAATAAATAGAGAAATAATGCATTAATTTTTCAGATAAGGCGATTGACTTCACGGGATAAATCTCTACTGGAATATGTTAAAATTTTACCGTTAGAGCGTCGTTTTTTTCGAGGTGTAATCGCACACGAACAAATAAATACACACACATACATCCAAGATCAGAGTTTTATATTCAAAATAAGCATATACTAGACTAAGTGGGACCCGTCCCCTGAACGCGCGGTTGCGGGGGTAGGGCGCGGCCTGCGGTGTCACACACACTAATCACCTCCCACACACACTAACCGCCCCCATTGATATTATATTAATATTATTCATTCACTCCTTTTACCCCAAGAGGGGAAGGGAGAGAGGGGGGAACTAGAATAGGGGAGGGGGGGGGTGGAGAGACAGGGAGAGAGAGGGGAGACGGGGAGGGGGCGGGCGAGAGGCGGGTGGGGGGTGAGAAGGGGGGCGAGGGCGGGGGATAGGGGAGGGAGAGAGGGGAGGGAGAGAGGGGAGAGAGGAGGGGGAGGGAGAGAGGGGAGGGGGAGAGCCCCGAGCGAGTATCGACAAAAGGAGCGCCGGTTGGGCTGACGCAGTCTTCAACTATGATCCATTGGTTGGCTGGCAGGCAGATCCATTGTCACGTCATCAGCGAAAAACAGGCGTTTTGATTTCAAAGTTTGATCGGATTAGTGAACATGTTTATTAATGACTCAAGAAATGAAGCACTAAATGTTCAGTTAAGCTGATTTTGGATCCCAGAGAGTAAATCTCTACCAGAATATGTAAACATTACCCCGTTCGCGGGTCGTTTTTTCGAGAAGATGTGAAAACACTCGAACAAATAAATACATATACACACACACACATCCACATCCAAGATCAAAGTTTTACAGTTACAAGGATGGATAAGCTCACAAGGATCAAGTGGCCAACCAATAGCATTAATGCTGGGGATTGGCCTCTCCAAGTGACCACCAAGGGAGAGGGTGCTGTCACACTCTCTACATCACCCCTAAGCAGTGCATTCCAAATGTCAACCATCGCCTGGTAAAATAAATCACATTCATTCTACTACCCTTTACATTAAACTAATGTCCTCACCCAAGAGGAAAAGTTCCTCACCATTTATGTGCTGTGTCATTTTGTATACCGCAATCAGGTCAATCCACATTCTCACCAAAGAAAAGAAACTTGGCCTATCCAGGCTCCACACGTAGCTTAAATTCTCCATCCTATAAAATCACTGCAATCTCTCCAGTACCATCACATTTTTCCTATAAAGTGGTGAAGGGAACAGCATAGAGTACTCTAGCTATGGCCAAATCATTTTCATTGTTACCTATCTTCGTTGATCCACTCTATGTGAATGTGAATGCAGGAATGAAGTTCAAAAATTAATTGATTTCAATCTTAAATAACTAACCAAGCTGCCATGAGAATTTGGGTTAAAGCTCCAAATGATTCATGTACAAGATTCAAGATTCAAGATACATTTAATTGTCACATGTGCCAGATGGCACAGTGAAATGAAATTCCCATACAGCCATACAATAAAAATAAAGAACACAACACACTATAGAATTTAACATAAAACATCCCCACACAGCAGAATCAAAGTTCCCACTGTGTGGGAAGGCACCAAAGTCAAAGTAATTAAAATAACTATTCCAAACAGGATCACGATCAACCTACCACTCCAGGTCAATATCGCTAGTTTTGGACTCTCCATACAAAGAAAACCCCTATTATGCATGTTAATTGTTGATCCTGGTCTATTACTCCTAGGGGGTTGAATAGATACTCAAAATAATCCAACAGGATTGGAAATGCATTGAAACAAAATAAAATCATACAATGAGCAAACCATAGGTTTTCCAGAAGAGCATCATCCTACAACACATGGATCCTTTAGCTTTGTGATAATAGGTTAATGGAAATCATAATATCAGACAGACACAAAAACCTGGAGTAACTCAGCGGGACAGGCAGCATCTATGGAGAAAAGGAGTGGGTGACGTTTCGGGTCGAGACCCTTTATAGTCACCATTCGTGGCTGAACGAAAGGAGCAAATATTCCCACCATCTGATACTGCAGCAATGATGTTGCTTCGCCTAGATGATGTAGCTGGAATAGTTAGAACAGTAAACCCTCAGATTTAGTATCTACAGGCTGCTAAAATTGCAGAGCAATGGTTAAAGTATTTGCAAATGTCACCGGAAACTGCTAAGCTCACAATCTTCAATTCTCAAGGCTATTTTGATACTTACAGCAAGCTTCGCATTTAATGATTTTAACTATTGTCCTCTAAAAAAAAAGCAACGTTAGATTAATGTAGGTACTTGAGGGCAAGTGAAAGAATGTTGAGGTCATCAACATTGAGCGAATGGTCTTGGAAGTTGGCAGCATTGCAGAGAATAAAATCGTCAGCAAGATTTTACTAATGGAAAGGCTTTTGATTTGACTAATGGGATAGCACACCGCAAACACATGCTCCAGCAGGAAGAAAAGATGCTAGAGTTACAATAGGATTAGGATAGAAGAATTTGTAGCAATAGTTTGGGGCATGTTTTATGATACATGATTGGGGGGGGGGGGGGGGGGGGGGAGGAGGAAAGGAGGAGAAAAACGAATGAGATAAGACAACCATACAGTCAGTCAACATAGGAGAGGCTCTCAGTTCGAATGGATGTATATCAGTGATACGAGAGTCAGGCAGTTAATGAATCCTCCAACCCTCTAAGGAACCACCTGGCTCAGCTGGACTCTGGATTTCCTTCTTTCCATGTTGTAATTAACATTTAGTTTGAATGCCCTTGTTCTTCCTCACTCCTCTCCTGAAGATCAGACAAATTGTGTCCATCACACAAAACAGCCTCCTTTCATTGACTCCATTTACACCTCACGCAGTCTCAGCAAGGCTACCAGCATCATCAAGGAAGAGTTTCACACTAGTCACCCCATCTTCTCTCCCATCAGGAAAGAGGTGGAGAAGTGTGAAAATGCACACCTCCAGATTTACGGACAGTTTTTTCCTAGCTGCTATCAGGCAACTGAATGATTCCATTAACAACCAGAGTGCGGTCCTGACATACCATCTAACTCAATGAAGACCCTCAAACTATTTTTAATCTGACCTTTAGTGGATTTTATCTTGCACTAAACGTTATTCCCTCTATCATGTATCTGTACACTGTGAATGGCCCGATTGTATTGTTTCTGCTGACTGGTTCGCACACAACCAAAGCTTTTCACTGTACCTCGGTACACGTGACAATAAACTAAACAAATTACACATTGTGTTAGCGCACTGCTAGAGATGTAATGGGACATCTTAAAATATAAAACATATCCATATATTCTCAGGGCATTATTAATTTCAGCATCAATAGTAATAATTGACCAAAACTTTCAAAAATAAACTACCCAGTTATGTATACATTGTCAACACATTTTGGAAACATTTACTTGAAAAGATGGTGACTGATTCAAACATTATAGAAAGTGATTAAATACAGTATCTTCTCAATAGATGGTCTCTCTGGGGACGTAAAGAAAACAAGGAAGCAGTTTAATTCCTGCCTGAATTGTGGTGGTGCAGTCACCTTTGCACAAGGAGAGAGTATGTTGAGACTTCAGGCAGGAATGGAAAAACGAGGAAAAATCAAAGCAACATAACACTTCAGTTCATAATTTACATGTATTCACCAATAAGGAATTAAAGTATAATTTTTCAAACGAGACAGAAAAATACACAAAGTTTAACATGTTAAAGATTTTATTTTTGTTAAATACCATGGGACAGGATTGTAAGAATGAAGAGCTTTCAATCAACATTTGCCTCACGGGGATGTTTCTGTGGCTAGGGAGAAACTCTGCATTGATAAACTTGTCGGCCTTCAACAGCAAGGAAATGGGGGATAATTTACAAGGAGGCACCTTTTTTGTATTTCAGTACATCTCTCATTACTGGCAAACAAGTGGCATGAGCAACTTGACTATAAAATGAAAAATTTCAAGAGGTATCCAGCAACAGGTAACAAAATTTAAAAGGATTAAAATAACATTTACAAGACACTTAACATTTCATTCAACTCTTATTAAACCACAGAGAGAACAAGTCATTATTTTCCAAGGACTTATGTGAAACCTTGAGACATCTGCTATTGATGTTTTGACAATATACAACTCCAATTATCCAAGAACTGAAAGTATTTTTGTGTTCTAATTGTGTGAGATCATTAAAGGCAAGGCCTGTAAGATGCTGTACACGAACATGGTCACTGTGAGCCATACTACCAACGATATGGCAGATTAACAGAACATTTCAGGCCCCAATAACTTGCATGCTTTCTCTACAAGATGAATTTCCCTAGAAAGAATCCAATGAAAATGGCTGCAATTACAACAAGGAGGGAAGGAAGAGCAGTGGAACCGTGGTCTCTGACTGCGGCATTAGATGTGGATGACACTGGGTTGCCTGACTGGGCAGCCTTCCTCAGCCTCAGTCCATCATCCTAAAAAGAACAAAACAGTTGTGTTACAAAAGAAAGACAGTGTTTGGCAATATTTTACAAATCCTCAGTTAGTCTGAGCCATGACAATTCAGGTTTTTTCCCCTCCGTCAATTGGCTCTCAATATCAAATAGGTCGCATAGGCCTCGGAAAAGCACAGTGAAAACTGCATCTTACCCTTCTACAATTTTATACACAATTCAAAACAGATCAACTGCAAATATTGGGAACGATTCATTAATTGCTTGTTCAGGGCATCGCCTAGTGGTCAGTTAGAAAACAGATTTGACACTTGAAACAAGTTAGCTGTGCTTTCGGTTGTGGAATTACACCTAGTTTTGAAAAGCTATAAAATACTGATAAAGTGCACAGTATATTCTAAAGAACACACAAATATATTAATTAACAGAGGCAAATATTTTAACTTCTGAGGTTTAATGTATTAAGAGTATGCGTACTTTGCAAGGGTGGTGGGAATAGAAGAGGGGGCAGAGCAAATGTGCAGAATACTTGTAGATACAAGGAAATGCAGATGCTGGTTTACAACAACAGACAAAGTGCAGGAGAAACCCAGGTCAGGCAGCATCTCTGGTGAACATGGATAGGTGATGTTTCGGGTCAGGGCTATTTTTCAGTCTGATTGTAGGGGGGAGGGAGGTAGTTACCCAAATTCACGAACTTGGAAATAATAAGTTAATTCTATCCTTTCAGTTAAATTCAGGAAATGTTGCTGAGCTTGCTTAGTTCAGAGAAAGAGCTAACACATTCCTGCGTGCATTTGAAGTTGCCAGGCCTTTGGCGGATGGGTTTTGAGTGTCATCTCTCGGACTCTTGTGACTTGGTTGCAGAGTGCAAATATTCTCTCCGCATGAGTATCTATGGCAAACAGCACCTGAGCTCAGGACCATACCTGGGTCACGGGAGCTGTCACGTACCAGTGCGACTAGATGCACCACTGGCGTGAGGTGCCAGCTAGTAGCAAGAGGGGGAAGTGCCATTCACTGTTCATTACCTACAGAGACAGGATACGTGTGACTGACAGATGATTAGCCACATTATATAATTGGGTGGTGGAATCTGGAAGAATGTTGAAGGGAACATGGGGAGAATAATTTTTTTTTTTAAACTGGATTAGTTTAGATTAGAGATAAAGCATGGAAATAGGCCCTTTGGCCCACGGAGTCCATGCTCACCATTTACACTAGTTCTATGTTAGTCCAATTCCTCATCTACTCCATACACATTAAGGGCAGTTTTACAGAAGCCTTGTAACCCACAATCCGGAAAATCTTTGGAAAGTGGGAGGTAAGAGGAGCATGCAGAAGAAACCCATGCAGTCACAGGGAGAACGTGCAAACTCCACACAGACAGCACCTAAGGTCAGGATTGAACTTGTGTCTCTGGCACTGTGAGACAGCAGCTCTACCAGCTGCTCCACTGGGCCGCCATGCATCAGATTGATGTAAATGTGTAGATTGTTGTTGTGCTGTATACTACTGCTCTGTAGGTTAGAATGGTTTCTAACAATATTTGCATTACTTTACATTTTGCTCAGGCCAGATGGTTGGGGGTGGGGAAGGGGGCTTAGTGTAGAAAGAAAAGAAAAAAAACAGCACCGGGACACGCATCACATTATTGGCTTAAATGCCTGAAAAACTATTTCTGCAGCTGGAGAAAAAATTAAGCAATGTTTGGCGTGAAACAATTTCCAAGTTTAGTCTTCAGTTATTGTTGTTCCAAAAGGCCTTACACATAAAAGCAAAGCATCCTAGACACTTGGAAGAGTAAATACATTCAAAATTTCAAGCTGAAAACATTCATAAAAGCAAAGCAAAATCTAAATTAGAACCAAAACGCACAAACTGTGTTTAAGTGACATTCTAGGGTAAGCTCACTCAGAGCACCTTGATCTCATTAAAACAAAAATGTCACCCAAATCCAATAGACTGTTTCAGGGGCGGCACAGAGGCGCAGTGGAAGAGTTGCTGCCTTTCAGCGCCAGAGACCCAGGTTAGATTCTGACTATGGGTGCTGTCTGTACAGAGTTTGTATATTTTACCTATGACCCGTGGGTTTTCTCTGGGTGCTCCGGTTTCCACCCACATTCCAAAGACGCACAGTTTTTATAGGCCGATTGGCCTGGTATAATTGTAAATTGTCTCTAGTGAGTGCACGATAGAGTGCGTGCGCGGACTTGGTGGACCAAAGGGCCTGTTTTTACGCTGCATCTCAAAATTAAACCAAAACTAAAGGTTTGCAATTTAATTGGCTTTGGTAAAAATTGTCCCTAGTGTGTAGGATAACGTTAGTGTATGGGTGATTGCTGGTCAGTGCAGACTCTGTGGGCCAAAGTGCCTGTTTCGGTGTTCTCCCTCTAAAGTAAAGTATATGGTAAAGTAAACAAAGAAACTTTGTTCGAAATCAAGTGAGGACTTGGGTAATTCTGACAATGCCATCCAAGTCAATAGGGGCAGCAAATATTTACAAAATGAGCGAAAATATGTTAAAGCCAATTACAATTTAATATAGGAAAAATGATTGGAAGCATTTTTCTGGATACCAAATGTGTTCACAGCATACAGATCCTAACAATAAATATCAGGGAAGCAAAATAAACCCTCTCTAGCATAACCGCACTTACGTGGGAGGAAAAGTCAATTATATTAAGACACTGTAAGAACATGAAAGTTGTTTGGGATTTTGAGACATCAATTTAAATTTAGCTTGGGATGTTTTTAAATGCTCGTAGAATTGATGCATTTAATTAGATGGATTAATTATGGGGCTGCAAACAGAACACAGGTGATGAAAATGTAAAAGGCTCTCCTGGTATACATAATAAGCAATGAAAAGGTTAAGAGCAGTCGTCAAGATCTACCCAAGGGAGATTTATTATTAACAATAACAAACTATTTATCCCAATAACTATATTAGGGTTATATTAGGGTTAGGGTTATATCAGAGATCAATTTAACGAATTTAATTATTTTCAATTAAATGCATTGGTTAAAAAAAAATGGCATCACAATAAAAGCACATTTACACACAATATTACTGTGCCCTCCATAATGTTTGGAACAAAGACCCATCATTTATTTATTTGTCTCTGTACGACACAATTTGCGATATGTAATTTTTTTTTTAAATCACATGTGGTTAAAGTGCACATTGTCTGATTTTAATAAAGGCCATTTTTATACAATTTGGTTTCACCATTTGGAAATTACAGCAGTGTTACCTTAAATCTATGTCCTTTAGTTCTTAATTTCACTACCATGGGGGAAAATAATGTACTTAAACCCCATTTATTCAGTTTGTTTTATGTGGGGGTGGGGGGCGAGGGTGTGAGGGAAACTTTTTTCCCCAGTTTCTTACCCTACCGGAGATAGCAATTTTTTTCCGGATAGCATTTTTAAATCGGGGTGTCCAAAACTAAACAGAATGCTCCAAGCTTGGCCTCATCAATGTCTTATGCAGCTGCAGGGCTGCCAACTCTCACGCTTTGAGCGTGAGAATAACGCATTTGGGCAAATTCTCACGCTCTCACGCTGATCACAAATTTCTCACGCTCTGTCATTGGGGGAGTTCAGAACCAGGGGTCACAGTTTAAGAATAAAGGGTAGGCCAGTTAGGACTGAGATGAAGACAAACTTTCTTCATACAGAGAGTTGTGAATCTGTGGAATTCTCTGCCACAGAAGGCAGTGCAGGCCAATTCACTGAATGTTTTTAAGTGAGAGTTACATTTAGTTCTTGGGGATAATGAAATCAAGGGATATGGGGAAAAAACCCGGAAAAAGGTACTGATTTTAGATGAAGAGCCATGATCATATTGAATGGCAGTGCTGGCTTGAAGGGGCGAATGGCCTATTCCTGCACCTATTTTCTATGTTTCTATGCTTGAGAATATGGCAATAAAACTCAATCACTTGATTTTGAAGCATTCATGCATGGTGGAGGTATAATGTAGTCATAGAGTGATACGATGTGAAAACAGGCCCTTCGGCACAACTGGCCCACATAGAAACATAGACAAAGAAACATAGAAAATAGGTGCAGGAGTAGGCCATTCGGCCCTTCGAGCCTTCACCGCCATTCAATATGATCGGTATCCTGTACCTGCCTTCTCTCCATACCCCCTGATCCCTTTAGCCACAAGGGCCACATCTAACTCCCTCTTAAATATAGCCAATGCACTGGCCTCAACTACCTTCTGTGGCAGAGAATTCCACAGATTCACCACTCTCTGTGTGAAAAATGTTTGTCTCATCTCAGTCCTAAAAGATTTCCCCCTTATCCTTAAACTGTGACCCCTTGTTCTGGACTTCCCCAACATCGGGAACAATCTTCCTGCATCTAGCCTGTCCAACCCTTTAAGAATTTTGTAAGTTTCTATAAGATCCCCCCTCAATCTTCTAAATTCCAGCGAGTACAATCCGAGTCTATCCAGTCTTTCTTCATATGAAAGTCCCGCCATCCCAGGAAACAGTCTGCCGAACCTTCTCTGTACTCCCTCTATGGCAAGAATGTCTTTGCTCAGTTTAGGAGACCAAAACTTCACACAATACTCCAGGTGTGGTCTCACCAAGGCCCTGTACAACTCCAGTAGAACCTCCCTGCTCCTACACTCAAATCCTTTTGCTATGAATGCTAACATACCATTCGCTTTCTTCACTGCCTCCTGCACCTGCATGCCTACTTTCAATGACTGGTGTACCATGACACACAGGTCTCGTTGCATCTCCCCTTTTCCTAATCGGCCACCATTAAGATAATATTCTACTTTCTTGTTCTTGCCACCAAAGTGGATAACCTCACATTTATCCACATTATACTGCATCTGCCATGCATTTGCCCACTCACCCAACCTATCCAAGTCACCTTGCAGCCTCCTAGCATCCCCCTCACAGCTAACACTGCCCCCCAGCTTCGTGTCATCCGCAAACCTGGAGATGTTGCATTCAATTCCCTCGTCCAAATCATTAATATATATTGTAAATAGCTGGGTTCCCAGCACTGAGCCTTGCGGTACCCCACTAGTTACTGCCTGCCATTGTGAAAAGGACCCGTTTACTCCTAATCTTTGCTTCCTGTCTGCCAGACAGTTCTCTATCCACATCGATACTGAGCCCCCAATATCGTGTGCTTTAAGTTTGCATACTAATCTCTTATGTGGGACCTTGTCGAAAGCCTTCTGAAAGTCCAGATATAACACATCCACTGGTTCTCCCTTATCCTCTCCACTAGTTACAACCCCGCCAACATGTCCTAGCTACGCTACCTGCTTTTGGTCCATACTTCCAAACCTGCCCTATCCATGTATCAGTCTAACTGTTTCTTAAATGTTGGGATGGTCCCTGCCTCAACTACCTCCTCTGGCAGCTTGTTCCATACACCCACCACCCTTTGTGTGGAAAAAGTTACCTGTTAATAAGTTACCTCTTAAAAATAATTCATACAAAAAACATTAAAATCTTACTTCTACAGTGCACTAAAACATGATTTTAATACATCAAATTTCAAAAAGCCCCTACCCTGGGAGGGGGGACACCCCACTTCCACACCCTCTCCCCACTCGATTGCTCCACTCCCTCACCAGTTACCCCCAAAGCCAGTGATCAGTGATTGCTCAGCCCCCCCCACTTTCAAAATCGCTCCACGGTCCCTGGTTCAGACGGAGAACACTGCCAGATGTGAGTGGGGAACAGAGGCCAGTTGTCCATGATGTCTGGATACCAATGCTCAGCGCTTCATGTTTCGGAGTTGACTAACGTTATTGATTTGTAATTAGCCTGATTTGTAATTAGTTGACAAAACCTTATTTTATTAATCTGAAATATCCAGGGAGTTGGGATAAGTGTAATATTAAAATGACATGCAAGGTGTCAGGCTGTCTGTCACAACATACAGCCCCGATAACCCATTATTTCCTTCAGTTAAATATTGGGAATGTAGCACTATTGTCATTGGCCACTCAACTATTATGTTTGTTTACCTCACTGACCCTATTTCTAACCCCCCCCCCCCCTAAATTCCTTTAACAGGTTGAATAGAAATGTCCCCAATCTCATTGTTTTATTAATTGAACACGTAGATGAACATCCTCAAAGAGTGTAATCAGATGGAAACTGATTCAGATGCGATATTTAAGAGCTTGTTCAAAGAAGGGGAATATTTTAAAGGAGTGACAGAGATACTTGCAGGGGAATGTGTGACGAGATAATTATTTGTCTTTAGTTTTAGCTTGAACCAGGACATCTGAAGATTCAAATTTTAATATAGTAATTGTACTGATACTGATCCCAACCAACCACATAATGAATATCATCCATTCCAGAGGTTTGACTTTTATGATGCCATTTAAACTACACTTGGATTTCAATCACTTCAATGTAAAAGTAATTGGGAATGGGGAGCATTGGAACAAAACTTTGCCCTCGGTACATATTAACTGTAATATAATAATGTATGCATGTTGGTAGGTGCAATCAAAACAAAGATCTTTTTATCATTGTTGTGTTATGAATACCACAGAAAATATGATGTACTCTCAAGATCACATTTAATAGAATAATATTGCTTAAATATATAGTTATTGGACTTTGCATTTTGGAAAAATCCCAGCTGAGAGGAAGACAGCAAAATACTGAAAATATTGGGGGTGAAAATAACTTCAGGACAGTTTGTTAGGAAAATAAAGGAAATGGTAACAGAATACTTATACAGCTGAGTGAGTATAATTTTATGGATGAGAAATTATGTTCAACCAATTGATGATTTCTTTGACAAAGAAACTATCATGTTAGATAACAAGGAAGCCAATGGATGTAGCAAATCTTGTTATACAAAATTTGATCTGTGAAGTGCCCCATTAAAGATAACCGCATTCGATAAGCACCTGTGGACTTGAACGGTTAAGTCCAGGGAGTCAGATATGGGGCTTTATGTGTGGGCCAGATATATTGTCAGTGCAGAGGGTCTAGGAGCAGGGCCAAGTGTGCATCCAGAGTCAAGGTCTGGAATAGCACTAGGTGTGCAGTCAAAGCTGGGACAATGGGAGTGTTCAGCACTGGGAACCTAAGCAGGTAAGCAGCTACGATCAGGGTAGAATAGGGAGCCAGGTGTAAGGCTGGACTCAGGGTCAGGAATGAGAGAAGGTATGCAACTGGAGTCAGGGTCAGGAGCAGTACCCGGTGTGCAGTGAGACCCAGGTTGGTCAACATGGGCCGTGTTTGATTATAATCTGATTTCTATCCATGAATATGCTAAGATCAGTCATGTGCTGCACGTGTTGATCAGAGCCTGGGCTCTACTGTGGAATGTAATTTAGTCTAACCTTATTCATAGCTAATCCAATTTAAAGCATATATATTGCATTCAAGTGTAAGTTAAAAGGCTCGCTACAGTATGCACCATATTGCACAATTTCAAGCTGAAAAATGCAAAAACCCCGTACCAATGGGAGGGGGGACACCCTCCTCCCTCTTAAAATAGTAAATTCAGGTTAAGGGGCTAAGTAACCTACTCCTGCTTTCTTGTGGCCTGTAGAGAGTCATTATAGAAGCTGTCTGGAACGGAAACAAAACTTGTCTCAATGATAGCAATTCCAACCATCTAACTAGGGGGAAAAAAACCAGGACAGCCGTTTCATATCAACAGTCAAATCATAAATGAATGCTAGTTATTCTGAAGAAGGGTTTCGACACGAAACGTTGCCCATTTCCTTCGCTCCATAGATGCTGCCTTACCTGCTGAGTTTCTCCAGCATTTTTGTCCTTCTGCTAGCTATTTTAATCTGTATGCTTTTGACAAATGTTAATAATTTTAAAGAGTTTGTTAGCACAATAAAAGATTAATCTCTTCCAAAGGCACAGTTAGTTTAATCGATCAAAAACTGTTCAGCTGTTAAATTGCTAACACAAACTGTTCTAAACAACAACAATATAAACTTTTTGCCTCAAGCAAGTCAAAAGAGCAATACTACCAATTATTCTGCTTTTATAATGTGGGGGGGGGGGGGGAGATGAATATCCATTTAGGAGGGCTGACAAAGAAATATGTAGAGATGCAAGGACAGGGGGTGTTTGCTCCTCATTACCTTATAACTGTTAGAAATTAGTTTAACCAGGTGAGAAAAGGCGCAGCTAATGTGCCAAAAGCCACCTTTACCACCCGATCTACCTGCAAAGCAACTCAGGAGGAGTTAGGATAGAAATTTATTTCTGCAGAGGATGGGGAATCTTTGGAAGTCTTATCTCAAGAGGGTTGCAGGGACTAAAACATTGGGAATATTTAAGGCGGAGATAGATACATTTTCAAAGGGAATCAAGGGCTATGGGGAACTGGCACAGACCTCATTCTGGTGGACCTCATTCTCATAAATCAACAGACATTCAAATCACATGAATATTGAGCTTAACCTAAATACCCCAGACAGCATTCAAATAAAAATCTGACTACTAATTATCAGCCTCATAACTATTCAAGCACAAGAAAAAACGATGTTATAGAGCCTACATTATACAACTTGTTATACAACATGGAAACAGGCCATCGAGTCCACGCCAACCATTGTTCACCCATATACTAGTTCTATGTAATTCCACTTTTACATCCTACACAATAGGGGCCATTTGCAAAAGTAAATTAACCTCCAAACCTGCAGATCTTTGGAATGTGGGAGGAAACCAGAGCACCTAGAGAAAACCCACGCGGTCACAAGGAGAACATAAACTCCGTACAGACAGCACCCGCAGTCAGGATAGAAATCCCCGGTCTCATGCACTGTGAGGCTGCAGCTTATCTTTAAATGCATGCTTTGGCATTGGCATCACTGGATCTTTTTGCTGGAGGATATTTTCAAGCCATTCATTCAAGTTGAAGTATTTCCACAATGCAATAAAATAGGCTTGAAAGCCTGAAGCTGCAATTATGTTGCGCGTCAACCTAATTTGACTTTGTCTACATATTCCAATAATGGTCTAAACTTTCTACATCCTCAAGGCCAGCTGATCACACCAATGCCAGGGAAACTATATGCATGCATTCATAATTATATACATGCTTTAGCAAATGAATCATGGGCAGCATAAAATACGCCCTGGAAAAAAATGGCTAGATTTACTGTTAAGTTTGTAATAAAGGTAATTACACCTAAAAACAATTGATGCTTTTGCACACACATTCAAATCTCTTCCCTTCCCATGTCAAGTTAAAACAAAGTCATTGCCTTTTCCCATCACTTCCCATCTCAGTCTCTTGGAAATCAAAACCTCAGCGCTCAATGATTGTATCTTTCACTTGCATGGTACAGAAACTTGGATTAAGATTTATCATCTTTAGGAATTAGTGTTTTAAAATGCCCAAAGCTTTTCGCACCAATTCAAAAAGACTTACTTTCAACTGTCGATTCTCATCTGTTATTTTCGCCAATTCTGCTTGAAGCCTCTTGCACTCCTCCATTAGTTTCCTCACTTCAATGTCATCCAGTGAAGTACTGACAGATTTTGGCATTGGCAGACCTTCAGATTTAGGAGCATTCGTTACTGCTGCAGATTTGCTTGTTTCTAGATCATTCTGCGAACATTGTCAGACAGAAGTATTAATTATACAATAATATACATAATATTTATAAAAATCAATTTATCAATGTAGTAGTGAAGTGTAAAATAACAAAAAGTGATCCTCCCTCTAAATGTTGCATTTTAGCTTGTATTAACTTTTGAAAAAAAACACCACAGATAATCGTAATACATTTTTCCTATGAATAATCTTGATAGCTCCCATTGTGCAAACAGTTAACTAGTGTGTTATAAAGATCCGCTGCATATTTTATGAGTAAATTTTCATGTTATTTTCAGCAGTAACAATGCAGCAATGTTTGTAAAATAGTAATAACTTAAAGCACAAAAGTTTTACCTTGATATTTTTAACCACTTTAAATTACATTGGGTGATCAAAACTGCCATACTGGTCCAATAATATTCAATGTTTGACAATTTATGATGTATACACCCATCTACTAATTGTATGCTACTGCAAATGTACTGCCTCTATTAATGTATTATCTTATAAGCCCTAGGTTTCACAATCCAAAAAACCCTATCCACCTTCTCCAAAAATGTCAAATATATATGCAAACAATAGAACAGTGGACTCCTCTTATTGTCTTTTTGTACATTTTCTTAACAGTTGATTGCTCAATGTTGTTGCAGCACAATTTGTTATTGCCATACCAGCCAGATGAGTGCTCAAAGCTCTCTCAAAAACAGTAAAAGAAAGTCCCCTTTGCACTCAAAAGGCAATCATCTGGGGAAATCAAGGCCATTGCATTTTGATTTGAATGAAAATTTGTCTACCTCAGATAAAGGGAAATGATTTCACCGTCCCAAAATAAAATGACAACAGGAATCCACTGTACAATTCTTGCTGCATTGAATAATCCTCTCACTAGAACAGACCTGGACCTTTTGCACTCTGACTTCACTGGTTGCAGCAGATATAAATCCCTGCAGGTCACTTCTATGGCTACCACTGATGAGAGTCTGACGGATGCCACCACGGACTGGCGTATGAGACCTGAGCCCACTTCCTGGCGTGGATACAGCACGTGGAGGTAGTCGAGCACTGTCATAATAGTGCACAAAGCTGTGCAGATCCATCTTTGCTGTATCTACTGGGGTGTCTAAATCACTGACTATTGGGTCGCACTCTACAATCTCGTTCTGCTACATAGGAAAAAAAAAACCAGGTAGAAAGCATGCAATAATAACTAACTTTTCTTTTGACTGTTATAAGCAGAGCTTGCATTTCTTGAAGGCCTAAAAGGCGAATATAATTTGAAAGAATGTTTTTTTTTTTTAAAACATATGCGGCACACTCTTCTGCTGGTTTTGATTCAAATAACCCAATAAATAGACAAAATATTTTGTCCACTGTTACCGATCGCATATATACAGAAGGGGACGTATTTATAAACATTTACACAAGTTTATTACAAAAATGCATGCCCTTCTTATAAGCCAATCCTCTCTTACACAAGTCACTATATCACATCCATTAATCATAAATCAATACTTCCATAAGGTTGAAAGGCTTTCAATACAACAAAATACTGGACATAACTTTATACAGTGTGCATTGGAACAATTATAAAATTTAAAAGCTACCCTGCACTATAAAATAGATTTCTGCTCCCTCTAAGTCCTGAAGCATTAAGAATACACCAATGAGTGGGATTTGAGTTGACTTGACCCTTAACAGCACCTCTGATAGTTAAACTATTACGATCATAACTTTCACTATTAAAGAACTAATACTAGGCAACTCGATTACATGGCAAGACTCTGATACAAGGAAAAGAAAATAGAAATGAAAAATCTACTATATATACACACACATCTGATTTTATTTTTGTTTTGGCTAATGCAATATAGTGAAGACCTAGGTCAGGAAAAAAAGATGACGATTAATGATGGTGACAAAGCAGCCCACCAAATGGGAGACAAAGGTTTGGGCAAATCAGCAAGTCATGCAAAACGGGATAAATGTTTATCAAACAAGAATTCAATGAACCTTAAATTAACTAGGGAAAAAAAAGTGAACAAATGATTCGGAGGGTGATGAAAAATTCCTTTCTCACAAGCTTGAACTTCCTTAATTCTATCCCTAATCTCGTCAAATCAAGTGAGTTTATTGTCATGTGTCCCAGATAGGACAATGAAATTCTTGCTTGCTGCAGCACAACAGAGTATTGCAAGCATAAATACAGAACCGTTCAGTGTGTCTATATAGCATAGACCATATATATACACATAAATAAACAGATAAAGTGCAATAGGCCGTTATAGTTCAGAGTTTGTTTGATGGCGAGTTTAATAGCCTGATGGCTGTGGGGAAGTAGCTGTTCCTGAACCTGGATGTACCAGATTTCAGGCTCCTGTAACTTCTACCTGATGGCAGCGGAGAGATGAGTGTGTGGCCACGATGGTGTGGGTCCTTGATGATGTTGGCAGCCTTTTTGATGCAGCAACTTAGATACATAGAAAATAGGTGCAGGAGTAGGCCATTCGGCCCTTCGAGCCTGCACCGCCATTCAATATGATCATGGCTGATCATCCAACTCAGTATCCCGTACCTGCCTTCTCTCCATACCCCCTGATCCCTTTAGCCACAAGGGCCACATCTAACTCCCTCTTAAATATAGCCAAAGAACTGGCCTCAACTACCCTCTGTGGCAGAGAGTTCCAGAGATTCACCACTCTCTGTGTGAAAAAGTTTCTTCTCATCTCGGTCCTAAAGGATTTCCCCCTTATCCTTAAGCTGTGACCCCTTGTCCTGGACTTCCCCAACATCGGGAACAATCTTCCTGCATCTAGCCTGTCCAACCCCATAAGAATTTTGTACGTTTCTATAAGATCCCCTCTCAATCTCCTAAATTCTAGCGAGTATAAGCCAAGTCTATCCAGTCTTTCTTCATATGAAAGTCCTGACATCCCAGAAATCAGTCTGGTGAACCTTCTCTGCACTCCCTCTATGGCTATAATGTCCTTCCTCAGATTTGGAGACGAAAACTGTACGCAATACTCCAGGTGTGGTCTCACCAAGACCCTGTACAACTGCAGTAGAACCTCCCTGCTCCTATACTCAAATCCTTTTGCTATGAAAGCTAACATACCATTCGCTTTCATCACTGCCTGCTGCACCTGCATGCCTACTTTCAATGACTGGTGTACCATAACACCCAGGTCTCGCTGCATCTCCCCTTTTCCTAATCGGCCACCATTTAGATAATAGTCTGCTTTCCTGTTTTTGCCACCAAAGTGGATAACCTCACATTTATCCACATTATACTGCATCTGCCAAACATTTGCCCACTCACCCAGCCTATCCAAGTCACCTTGCAGTCTCCTAGCATCCTCCTCACAGCAAACACTGCCCCCCAGCTTAGTGTAATCCGCAAACTTGGAGATGTTGCCTTCAATTCCTTCATCCAGATCATTAATATAAATTGTAAATAGCTGGGGTCCCAGCACTGAGCCTTGCGGTACCCCACTAGTCACTGCCTGCCATTGTGAAAAGGACCCGTTTACTCCTACTCTTTGCTTCCTGTTTGCCAGCCAGTTCTCTATCCACATCAATACTGAACCCCCAATACCGTGTGCTTTAAGTTTGTATACTAATCTCTTATGTGGGACCTTGTCGAAAGCCTTCTGAAAGTCCAGATACAACACATCCACTGGTTCTCCCCTATCCACTCTACTAGTTACATCCTCGAAAAATTCTATAAGATTCGTCAGACATGATTTACCTTTCGTAAATCCATGCTGACTTTGTCCAATGATTTCACCACTTTCCAAATGTGCTGCTATCCCATCTTTAATAACTGACTCTAGCAGTTTCCCCACTACCGATGTTAGACTAACTGGTCTGTAATTCCACGTTTTCTCTCTCCCTCCCTACTTAAAAAGTGGGGTTACGTTTGCTACCCTCCAATCCTCAGGAACTACTCCAGAATCTAAAGAGTTTTGAAAAATTATCACTAATGCATCCACTATTTCTGGAGCTACTTCCTTAAGTACTCTGGGATGCAGCCTATCTGGCCCTGGTGATTTATCGGCCTTTAATCCATTCAATTTACCCAACACCACTTCCCGACTAACCTGAATTTCACTCAGTTCCTCTATCTCCTTTGACCCGCGGGTCCCTGCTATTTCCGGCAGATTATTTATGTCTTCCTTAGTGAAGACGGAACCAAAGTAGTTATTCAATTGGTCCGCCATATCCTTGTTCCCCATGATCAACTCACCTGTTTCTGACTGCAAGGGACCTACATTTGTTTTAACTAATCTCTTTCTCTTCACATATCTATAAAAACTTTTGCAGTCAGTTTTTATGTTCCCTGCCAGTTTTCTTTCATAATCTATTTTCCCTTTCCTAATTAAGCCCTTTGTCCTCCTCTGCTGGTCTCTGAATTTCTCCCAGTCCTCTGGTATGCTGCTTTTTCACCCTAATTTGTACGCATCATCTTTTGCTTTGATACCATCCCTGATTTCCCTTGTTATCCACGGATGCACTACCTTCCCTGATTTATTCTTTTGCCAAACTGGGATGAACAATTTTTGTAGTTTATCCATGCAGTCTTTAAATACCTTCCATTGCATATCCACCGTCAACCCTTTTAGAACTAATTGCCAGTCAATCTTGGCCAATTCACGTCTCATACCCTCAAAGTTACCTTTCTTAAGTTCAGAACCGTTGTTTCTGAATTAACAATGTCACTCTCCATCCTAATGAAGAACTCAACCATATTATGGTCACTCTTGCCCAAGGGGGCACGCACAACAAGACTGCTAACTAACCCTTCCTCATTACTCAATACCCAGTCTAGAATAGCCTGCTCTCTCGTTGGTTCCTCTACATGTTGGTTTAGATAACTATCCCGCATACATTCCAAGAAATCCTCTTCCTCAGCACCCCTGCCAATTTGATTCACCCAATCTATATGTAGATTGAAGTCACCCATTATAACTGTTTTGCCTTTGTTGCACACATTTCTAATTTCCTGTTTGATGCCATCCCCAACTTCACTACTACTGTTAGGTGGCCTGTACACCCACCAGCGTTTTCTGCCCCTTAGTGTTTCGCAGTTCTACCCATACCGATTCCACATCCTCCAAGCTAATGTCCTTCCTTTCCACTGCGTTAATCTCCTCTCTAACCAGCAACGCTACTCCACCACCTTTTCCTTTCTCTCTATCCCTCCTGAATATTGAATATCCCTGGATGTTCAGCTCCCAGCCTTGGTCACCCTGGAGCCATGTCTCCGTGATCCCGACTATATCATAATCATTAATAGCTATCTGCACGTTCAACTCATCCACCTTATTACGAATGCTCCTTGCATTGAGACACAAAGCCTTCAGGCTTGTTTTTACAACGCTCTTACCCCTTATACAATTATGTTGAAAAGTGGCCCTTTTTGATTTTTGCCCTAGATTTGTCTGCCTGCCACTTTTACTTTTCACCTTGCTACCTATTGCTTCCGCCCGCATTTTACACCCCTCTGTTTCTCTGCTCACCCATTTAAGAACCCCACCACCTCTTATTCTCTGTTTATTATTGTTTTCTTCTTTCCCCCCTACATGTTGGGTCTGAATGCTTTCCTTCTCTGCCTCCTGCCTCACACACTGTCTAATAGCTTTCTCTATTTGAGTCCCTCCCCCCAACCATTCTAGTTTAAAGTCTCCCCAGTAGCCTTTGCAGATCTCCCCGCCAGGATATCGGTCCCCCTCAGGTTCAAGTGCAACCCATCCTTTTTGTACAGGTCAACTGCGATAGATCCCTTCGATGGTGGGGAGGTCAGAGCCAATGATGGACTGGGCAGTGGTCACAACTTTCTGCATTCTTTTCTGCTCCTAGACGCTCAAGTTGCCGAACCAAGCCACGATGCAACCGGTCAGCATGCTCTCTACTGTGCACCTGTAGAAGTTCGAGAGAGTCCTCTTTGACATACCGATTCTCCGTAATCTTCTCAGGAAATAGAGGCGCTGATGTGCTTTCTTTATAATTGCATCAGTGTGCTGGGACCAGGAAAGATCTTCGGAAA
This sequence comes from Amblyraja radiata, assembly GCF_010909765.2. Lineage (NCBI taxonomy): Eukaryota > Metazoa > Chordata > Chondrichthyes > Rajiformes > Rajidae > Amblyraja > Amblyraja radiata. The sequence goes on from NC_045959.1 coordinate 81,141,430, forward strand.
TATGCACTCCCAGGAATTTGAAGTTCTTGACCCTTTCCACCATCATCCCGTTGATACAAACGAGATTGTGGGTCCCTATCCTACCCCTTCCATAAGTCCACAATAATTTCCTTGGTTTTGCTGGTGTTGAGGGGCAGGTTATTGTGCTGGCACCGTTTGGTCAATCTCACTTCTATATATATTTTATATTGGATATATAAAATGAAGTGAAAAATTATAATGCAATTTGTATCTATCTGTCTGTCTGTCTGTCTATCTATCATATACCTGTTAAAAGTCCGATCTTGTGTGTGTGTGTGTGTGTGTGAGTGTCTATTTTGTTTATAATTTTGTTTATAATCGTATCTTCTCAAAAAAAACGACAGGCTAACGGTAAAAAATTTACATATTCCGGTAGAGGTTTTTCCTGTGGAGTCCGAAATTGCCTTATCTGAAAATTTCATGCTTTATTTCTTGAGTCATTACTGAAAATGTTAAAAAATTTGACAAAACTTTGAATTTAAAAACGACTGTCTTTCGTTGATGAAGTCACAAAGGGTCTGCTGCCGTCTTCCACGTGCTGCGAGCACACCCCCCGTTATTCAAAAGACGCAGAAAGAACGAGCAAGTCGAGCCCTGTACTCACCCCGGGTTGGCACATGGTGGGAAGGTTGCTGCCGCAGGCCGAGCCCGGCGACCGGACCTAGGCAAAAGCAGAGCCTGGAGCGAGGGAGTATTGCGTTCGGGAACCAGCCCTCCCCTGTGATGCCGCGTGCCCCCCACCCCTCAAACTCTATCCTCCTCCCTCTCTGCCCCCCTTCACACTCCCTCTCTGCCCGCTCTCCCTCTGCATCCTCCCCTCTGCCCCTGCCCCCCCCCCCCCCCCGCCCCTGCCATGCCTGCGAGTTGGGGGTTATGCACGAGTGGATAGGGCGGGGATGGGGTAAAAGGAGCGAATGAATAATATTAATATAATATCAAGGGGGATGGTTAGTGTGTGTGTGTGTTTGTGTGTGCATGTGCGTGTGTCGAGGGTGGTTAGTGTGTGTGTGACGTCGCAGGCCACCCCCCCCCCATGCAACCGCGCGTTAAGGGGACGGGACCCAATGGGTCCCACTTGGTCTAGTATTATACTAAAACTCTTACCGCCACATTCCAACCATTATTTCCGAAGTTTTGTTTATTTCAAAAGATTAACTGCTTTTCAGTGGGAGACTCTTGCAGCACTTTCCATTGATGATGTCACAATGCCATCTCACAGACGTCTAATCACATTGGATATCGTTTACATATGACATCACAATGGGACTGGGGTGGGAGATTGCATTTGTGAAAACACGTGAAGGTTGCAATCAACCTGGCGTGCACAATCAAATAGCATACGTTGTCCCCCCTCCCTCTCCCTCTCTGCACCTCCTCTAGGGATTGGTGAGTTTTGGGACCTATGGGTGAGTGGTGGAGTATTGCGTTCGGGGAGCAGCCCTCCCCTGTGACGCCGCGCGCCCCCTCTACCTTTCACGGGGGGGAGGGTTTTAGAGTGTGTGCGTGTGCGTGTGCGTGTGTGACGTCGCAGGCCGCTCCCCCCGTGCAACCACGCGTTGAAGGAACGGGACCCAATGGGTCCCACTTGGTCTAGTTTGTTTTAAAATTAAATTCACATAATAATTGTTAGAAGATTAGAAAGTGATGGAATAATTGTTGGGATCACATTCATGAGGGTGGTGGGTATATGGAACAAACTGCCAGAGGTGGGGGTAGAGGGGTACAATTATGTTTGGACAAATACATGGTCAAACATAGAATCATATCGTAGTCATTTTGGTCAGCGTGACAAGTTGGGTCAAAGGGCCTGTTTTCTTGTAGTATAACTCTATGGTAACTTATGATTTGTTAACCCATCTCTTCAGACTGGACAAACACTTGGGTTGAACCGAAGTAGAGATTATTTGTGGAATATTTCTAAATGTGTGTCATAGGACCATTTCTACATTAATTCAATATTCAAATTTCAAGTTTCCATTTATTAAGAAAATAAAATCTGGGAGGATAAAATTTAAACCAAACCTTAAAATACAGTATGTACCTCAGCAATGAATTATCAACTATTTTTTTTTACCTTTACAAATATTTAGGAAGCATAAACAGAACGAGTTACGCTGTGACAAGGAAAATAAAATCCAACTGTAACCACAACACTGACACAGCTATCCAACTTTGATTAATTCAGTAACATCTTATTTTTAGTTCTTTATATCCTCTTACCGATTTCTCATTTTCAAAAGGTAGCTCAAAGACACATCTGAGTTTGGAGTCCATCAGATCTTCAGCCTTTGCATCCTTCCACTTAAAAAATAAAAAATAATGAATAAATAACTTCTATCTGAACATATATAGTTAGATTTTAAAATTGTCTGCAGAAATTGATGCACAAGATGAAGCATACAAATCTCAAGATGTAGAGAAAAGAAACCACAGAAGCTGGTTTACAAAACAAACACAATAGTGCTGGAGAAACTCAGCGGCTCTGGTAGCATCTCAGGGAACATGGATAGATGACATTTTGGGTTGGGACCCTTCTTCCGACCCATTATAGGGAGGGGAAAAAGAAAGCCGGAAGACAGGAGGGGCAGGACAAATCGTGGCAGGACAAATCGTGGCAGGTAAGGGGCAACTACAGGCAAGGGTTTTTTTTTTGATAGTTGGTTGGACCCGCGATCGTTTCGCCGAACACCTCCGCTCGGTCCGCATTAACCAACCTGATCTCCCTGTGGCTCAGCACTTCAACTCCCCCTCCCATTCCGAATCCGACCTTTCTGTCCTGGGCCTCCTCCATTGCCACAGTAAGCACCACCGGAAATTGGAGCAGCACCTCATATTCCGCTTGGGCAGTTTACATCCCAGTGGCCTGAACATTGACTTCTTCAATTTCCGGTAGCCCTTGCTGTCTCCTCCCCTTTTCAGCTCTCCCTCGGTCCTCGGGCTCTTCCTCTTCCTTTCTTCTTCCCACCCCCCACCCTGCATCCGTCTGAAGAAGGGTTTCAGCCCGAAACGTTGCTTATTTCCTTCGCTCCATCGTTGCTGCCTCACCCACTGAGTTTCTCCAGCATTTTTGTCTACCTTCATTTTGTAAACTGTAGATTTTAAGAAGTCGTGTACTCAAATTGGTCAAGACGTTTTTAATTTTCATGCAAAATTTCAGGTGATGTGACGCAATGGTTACCTTGACATTTGAATAAATTAAACCCAAACAAAGAAATCCTAAAGGGTGCATTTCTATATATTAATGCATGAACTTAGCTTAAATTGTAACAAGTTTCTCACATTATTCCAAGCATCCACTGATGGCAGTAGATAGCACCATGCCCTACTGCAAACACTGAGTCGAGCAGCACAACACAGTTTCTCCAATTACTCCAAAGCAATTAAACATTCCTCACATCCAGATCTTAATTAGCTGCAGGCATGAAAAGCAGTAGCAAAATATCTCAACTAAAATAAAAGTTAACAGAATTGAATGCTCCCACAAAACGCTATCATGTTAATGACTGGAAATCATCACTGGTACACCTTTGGGGTTCATAAGAGATGTTGCTGGAGTTTTGTATCTCACATTGCTGTTAGGTTATCACTCATTCTTGATGGCTCTCAGGATACCAGTATGAAGTCAATATCCTAATAATCTGCAGTAAACTCATGGATTTAAAGTCACTGCATTTCATTTACTACTTATATCACATATCCTAACATGATTGTTCAGTATTTTAGCAAAGGTGAAGACATTATATTTCACTGAACTGTGGCTGAAGCTGTAACTACTAGATTGTTGAATCGAAGGGAGATATAAAAAAACAAAACAAGCAGGATTATGGTTGACATTGCATAAATATGCCTCCTAAGGATCGGTCCTCCTTGTCCTGTGAAGCTTCCCTCACTAGGAACCTCCCTGTTCACCCTCACACAAACAGTTGTGTGTCTCCAGTAGCAGCCTGGCATTTCAGTCTGAGATGTATCTACCGTTTTCAGCAACTTAAAAAATGGAATTGCAGTTTGAAAGCCCATTAAATTAGCCTAGTATATACATCCAAGGGCCTCAAGCAGGCTTTCATCAATTAGAAACTGTTTCTTCTGTCTCTGTGCAGCCCATTAAATTAAACATCACCACCTTCCATTAGAGGAAACAGTTGCAATTTGCCTCCATTAACAAAATGGTCTGCAACCTACAGTGCATTCAGAAAGTATTCAGACCACTTTTTCTACATTTTGTTACGTTACAGCCTTATTTTTAAATGGATTAAATTATTTTGTTTTATCATCAATCTACACACAATACCCCAGAACAAAGAAGCGCAAACGGGTGTTTAGAAATGTTTGCAAAGTAATTAAAAACAAATAACTGAAATATCACATTTACTAAGTATTCAGACCCTTTGCTATGCCACTCAAAATTTAGCTTAGGTTCATGTTGTTTCCATTGATTATACTTGAGATTTTTCTACAACTGATTGGAGTCCACCAGTGGTAAATTAAATTGATTGGACATGATTTGGAAAGGCACACACATGTCTATATAAGGTCCCACAGTTGACAGTGCATGTCAGAGCAAAGACCAAGCCATGAAGACGAAGGAATTGTCTGGAGACCTACGAGACGGGATTGTGTCTAGACACAGATCTGGGAACGGGTATAAAACAATTTCTGCAGCATTTCAGGTCCCGAAGAGCACAGTGGCCGCCGTCATTCTTAAATGGAAGAACTTTGGAACCACCAGGACATTTCATAGAGCTGGGCGCCCGGTCAAACTGAGCAATCGGGGGAGAAGGGCCTTGGTCAGGGAGGTGACCATAAACCCGATGGTCACTCTGACTATCCAGAGTTCCTCTGTGGAGATGGGAGAACCTTCTGGAAGGACAACTATTTCTGCTGCACTCCACCAATCAGGCCTTTATGGTAGAGTGGCCGGATGGAAGCCACTCCTCAGTAAAGGGCACATGACAGCCAACTTGGAGTTTGCCAAAAGGGTTATTTTCTCTGGTGCTCTGATCTGATGAAACCACGATTGAACTCTTTGGCCTGAATGCCAAGTGTCACCTCTGGAGGAAACCAGGCACCTCTCATCACCTGGCCATTCCCATACCTATTGTGAAGCATGGTGGTGCATCATCATGCTGTGGGATGTTTTTCAGCAGCAGGAACTGGAAAACTAGTCAGGATCGAGGGAAAGATCAACAGAGCAAAGTACAGAGAGATCCTTGATGAAAACCTGCTCCAGAGTGTTCTGGACCTCAGACTGGGGCGGAGGATCACCTTCCAACAGGACAATGACCCATAGCACACAGCCAAGACAACGCAGGAGTGGCTTCGTGACAAGTCTGTGAATGTCCTTGTAGCCCAGCCAGAGCCCAGACTTGAACCCGATCAAACATCTCTGGAGGAACCTGAAAATTGCTGTGCATCGATGCTCCCCACCCAACCTGACAGAGCTCAAGGATTTGCAGAGAATGGGAGAAATTACCCAAATACAGGTGTGCCAAGCTTGTAGCATCATACCCAAGAATACTCGAGGCTGTAATCGCTGCCAAAGGTGCCTCCACAAAGTACTGAGTAAAGGGTCTGAATACTTACATAAATGTGATATTTCAGTTATTTCCTTTTAATTACTTTGCAAAAATTTCTAATCACCCATTTGCGCTTTTTTGTAATGGGGTATTGTGTGTGGATTGATGACAAAAAAAAAGAATTTAATCAATTTTAGAATAAGGCTGTGACATAACAAAATGTGGACATGTGAAGGGGTTTGAATACTTTCTGAATGCACTGTACTACATATTTAAAATAAAATTTAACATCAATTCCATCTGTAAGTGTTAAGGTGGAAATGATGAACAGTTACGTACATGGGAGAGCTAATTATAAGCAATCCACCAGTATAGTCATCCATAGCCGATTAACTTTGGGCATATATAGTCCCTGAAAACATAAATTATTCTGTGGGAAAATAATGAGTTAGCAAGTTGACACATGGCAAATGTTTGAGGTACAATTTGTTCAATGCATTGCTTAATGATAAAGGGAATAAATAATGGTGACCAAAATTATTCATGAGAAAAGACTAGATATCAGCAGAAGGAATCTAAAAATTCTTACAGCTAACGTAGGTGGATGATAGTTATTGATGATTAAATAGACGAGCTTGGTAAAATTACTAGAAGACTATGCAATTTTCTTAAATGTTTTCTTTATATCAGTTTTCTTGTGAAGATTGAACAAATTCCTCAACCTGTCCTTTTGGTTCAGGCATCTACAACATATACATATGAAAAGAGAGGTATTATTAAGAAACTCAAAATTTAAAACTTTTGATAGTACACCCAATCAATCTTAGGATACCTCCATGAAATAACTAAGGAAACAGGATCAATATCGGATTGATATTTTGGGGACTTTGACAAATAAATGGATGAGAGAATAGAAAAATAATCATTGTTATCCTACTTTTAAAAGAATGCACCATAATGCTAAATTTCAGATTGATTAGTTCATCACTTCCACGAATAATGAAACTACGGTTCTGAAATGTAACAGGGACCTTCAAAAGCATCAATTACTGAATAGGTCCACTAGGATTCTGTAAGCCTCCGAAATTAATTATAAAGAATGATACATTATTCTTTGTTCTATTTTCATAAAACCTGTTGATTATTTTAAAATCAGATCAATAAAATCAGATCAATAAAATACAGATCAATAAACAAATTCATGACAAATTTGCTGAGTTATAACCCGACGACCATAAACAGAAGACAATAAAAAGCGCTCTTTCAAACAATGGCTACTGGAACTCCAAACAAACCAATCTTCAATCATCATTCAAATTATTTTACTAGGGCCAATTCCAACAGCGTTACAGGTGAGCCTCAAGTCAAGTTTAAAGCCACAACAACTTAGATGGAATGAGATTTTAATATAAAATCTGAGATTATACATAAACAAAAATTAAAATAAAGAGAACATAGGATTTTATCTAAATTATATAATTTAACATGAAAGCAATGACCTTAAAAAGGCAAAGAAGAGAGCTTTTAAGTTTCAACAGCTGCCACAGATCCAGGGTCAAACCCATTACCGCGCAGACCTGGGTGCAATGCTTTACTGAAAGCAAAGCAGCTCCAAAAATTCAAAATTTAACAAAATTTCAAGCCAATCATTAGGGAAGATTCAGCTATTTTAAGTTAATTCACAAGCTAGAACATTCTACAAAAACTGACGACAATGTACAATCTGTTCTACTCAGCTGACCCACCCTTAAATTTAATTAATTTTCAAACCGATTGTAAACTTGTTCAAAGGGGAAAAAAGATCTTAATTCTTTTAATTCTTCAAGATAGGATAGTTACAGATATTTAAACATCTTTAGGATTTCTAAAGTAGGGCTGGCAGATCGTTAATTCAACAGATAACCAGTCTCCAAAATAAATTGTTTACATGCAACCTCCCCGCAATAATCATGCACAATTGTCCATTAAAAATGCAGATGCCGGTTTACAACTTGAGAGATGTGTGTTGGAAACGGACAACTGACAAAGGCAACCTCTTCTATTCACACCTGTAAAATACTTTAATAAACAATGTAGTATCCATTGAAACTTTAACAACAAAAACTATCCATTGGAAGTGGGATATTCTAATTTTGTACCATTATAATTATTCAGGGCAAGACAATAAATAAATATCTATGTGGATTGAACTTCATTGAAAATGGTTGCTTCCGACTGATATTTAAAAGGTTTACAGGCAGTTCTCAGTAACGGATCCTTATATGACCCGTGGGTTGATTGTATTTCCATTTGGTTCAGCAAATGACAATTATATGTCAAAAATCTGTAACTTTAATTAACTCTAGGAATTTCTGCACTATATTTAATATCTGCACCTAAAGAAACTTTAAATTGCAAAATTGCCCAATTAAAATAGTTTGAATATTGAAATATGCATCTATGCCTTCATTTTGAAGAAAACCCTATTGCCAAACAGTATCATCACATTGTTACATCCATATTCCCACCAGTAGTTAGAAAATGGAAGGTTAGCTTTTCTCTAAAATAATACTATCTGATCCTCAGTGGCATTAGGTTATGCATAGGACAGGGAAGAATTATGTAACACTAATTGTAGTCAGTAATGCTTTACACAGTACACCAACACAAAACAATGTTTTCTCCAAAATGTAGACTCCACTAACCCTAGAATAATCACTACCAGCTTTTGCAGAAAACAACAAATACTTTACCACCAAATCCTTACTGGTAAGATGTAATACTTACTACTGCGTCCATATCTGCAGCACCAGCAGGAGCATAGACTGTTTGTACCATGAATTTGTGTTTGCTTTTCTCATTTGGATCATAATCAAAAGGTTGCAACATTACTAGAGAGAGAAAAAAAGAAATGTTAGTTTTGAGACAACCAGGAATTACTATTTAACATGTGATCCTGGATGCAATAGTGCCCCCTATCCCAGATTAATGTATAATTTGTATGATGATATTAAACAAAATAGCTGCCCAAGCCTGCTGTTGCTAATAATACCTATCTAGATGCCTTTAGTGGCGCGTGGATTCTCTCCATTGGTGCAAAACCGCAACCATATTAATATATCACTTTAATACGTGAGCAGCATAAACTAAACCAGCACCTGCCGTTCCTTCCTAAACAATTTCAGCTCCCAGTTTCTACCAAATCTAAAAGCAAATTTCAGTGGTCTATTGGGAAAAAATTCAATTTGAAAAGCAATCGGCAGATGAGTATTTTATTTTGATACTCCAAGACCAGGGTTTCCATCTCAGAATAACAATAGATTACGAGACCAATAGTAAAAGAGTTTCAGATATCCAAATATATCAGTAACTAAAATTAGTGGGATACTGGTTAGAAGTCTCCATTCTTCAAAAGGCATACTCATTTGAATCCATTATCTAAAGAGGCTCCTCTAAAAGTTGTGTATTATTCTACTTTAAGTCAAAAGATGGCAAGAGTATTTGTGCTATAACCAGTAAGTTAACTGGAATGTTAAATAATATTTTATTCTTGTGTACATTGAGACTGTGAATGCCAAATGATACAGGAGGCACAAGACCACCAATGCTGAAATTTTGAGTAAAAAGTGCTGGAAGAAACCACTGATTTCTGCCTAATGAATCTGTTCATATTAATGCAGGACAATCATATAACTTATAAAACTTTGGATGTTCGCTTGTGCGGATGCTTGCTTTCAAACTTGAACTTTTTCTTTGATTCACATCTCCTCAAACTCGACGCGGTAACGGTAACATTTTTACATATTCCGGTAGAGATTTACCCCATGATTTCAAAAATCCCCCCATCTGTAAATTTGATTAATTATTTCCCGAATTTTTTACTAAAATTTTTCACCAATCTGACACCTTTTTAAAATCTAACATGCTGAAGCCAGCTGGATGACGTCACAATGCCTTTGCTCCTCGCGGCCAGCTGCGCAGTTTTCAACGCGCTGCCTGCTGGGCACTGTTTTCGAGGAGTGACATAGAAACATAGAAAATAGGTGCAGGAGTAGGCCCTTCGGCCCTTCGAGCCTGCACTGCCATTCAATATGATCATGGCTGATCATCCAACTTAGTATCCCATACTTCTCTCCATACCCCCTGATCCCTTTAGCCACAAGGGCCACATCTAACTCCCTCTTAAATATAGCCAATGAACTGGCCTCAACTACCTTCTGTGGCAGAGAATTCCACAGATTCACCACTCTCTGTGTGACGTCCCCCTTCCTCCGCTTCTCTCCCCCTCCCCCTTCCTCCCCCACCTTCCCCCCACTACCCCCTTCACCTTAACCCACTCCCACCCTCCTCCCCCCTTGCCCCCTCCTCCCCTCCTCTCCCCCCCACCCTGTGTGTGTGACGCCGCAGGCCACCCCCCCCCCCCCCCCCCCCCCCCCGCAACCGCGCTTTGTGGGGACCGGACCCAACAGGTCCCCCTTCGTCTAGTAACTTATAAAACTCTGATCGGTGAAATTTTACATATTCCGGCATGATTTCAAAAATCCCCTCATCTGTAAATTTGATTCATTATTTGCCGAGTTATTTACTAAAATTGTTTACCAATCTGACATATTTTTTTTAATTCTCTCATTTCATGTTTAGGTTTAATATTGTCACGTGTGCAATGGTACAGTAAAAAGCTTAGTTTTCCGTGCTATCCAAACAGATCAGAAATGCTATACATAAATACAATCAACATAAATACAAACTCAAATACCATAGATAGAGCAAAGAGGAAGATACAGATTGCAGAATAGTTCTCAACATTGTAGCACATCGGTTATCAATGGGATATAGGCACATTGGACAGTACCTTAACTTATGGAAGGACCGATCAGAAGCCTGTCACAGAGGGGAGAAAGCTGTTCATGAGTCTGCTTCAAGCTTCTGTACCTTCTGCCTGAAGGGAGAAGGAATGACTGCTTTGATTATGTCTACTTTTGACTACTTTTCTGAGGTGGAGTCAATCGTGAGAAGTCAATCATATGATGGACTGGGCTGCATCTACAACTCTGCAAGATCAGCCATGATCATATTGAATGGCGGTGCAGGCTCGAAGGGCCGAATGGCCTATTCCTGCACCTATTTTCTATATTTCTATGTTTCTTGCAATCTTGGGCAGGGCTGTTCCCAAACTAAGCTATGAAGCAAGGTACACAAAATTGCTGGAGAAACTCAGCGGGTGCAGCAGCATCTATGGAGCGAAGGAAATAGGCGACGTTTCGGGCCGAAACCCTTCTTCAGACCTATGAAGCAACCTGACGACATGTTGTCTATGATTTTATGTAAAAGTTTGCAAGAATAATTGGAAACATGTTGAATTTCCTCAGACTCCTCAGGAAGTGGGGACATTGGTGTGCCTTTTTGGCTGTTGCATCAATGTGGTAGTTGCGTGAACAGATCATTGGTGTCATTAACACCAAATAACTTGAAGTTCTCAACCATTTACACTTCCACACTATTGAAGGCAATTGGAGCATGTACACCACCATGCTTCCTGAAGTTAATAACTAGCTCTTACAACTTGCTGACATTGAGGGAGGTTACAAGTTCCATATCTCCTTCCTGTTCTCCATCTTGTCATTGTTCGTCACTCGCCCACCACAGTGATGGCATCTGCAAAATTGCAGATGGAATTAAGAGTTGATTTGGGCAGTTCAGACGCGAGTGCAGTAGGGGACTGAGAACACATCCTTGCAGGGGACTGGTGAAGAGATTTATTGTGGAGATGGTGCTGTCACCTATCCTCACTGATTGAGGCTCAACAATTACAATAACCATATCTTAATGGAATATATACTGTATCCAGACACTAATGAATACTATGAAACATGTTATTATTGTTATTACAAGCTTAAAATATGCTTTAACATACACAGGAGAATTTGCATAGTTCGATTTCCACAAGTCAGGTCATCCGCAACCAGAGAAGCCTCTGTATTATGCAAGAAAATAAATGTTACACACTAGAAGGAAAGAAGCGGATGTGGAAGTGATGATTCTACCCGTGGGAGAGTCTAGGACCAAAAGGTCATAGCCTCAGAATTAAAGAGCACTCTTTTAGAAAGATGGTGAGGAGGAACTTCTTTAGTCATAGGGTAGTTAATCTATGGAACTCACTGCCACAGAGGGCTGTGGAGGCTAAGTCAGTGGCTATTTGTAAGGCAGAAATAGACAAATTCTTGATTGGATCGGCTGTCAAGAGTTATGGGGAGCAGGCAGGAAAATGGGATTAGGAGTCATAGATCAGCCATGATTGAATGGCCGAGTAACTTGATGGGCCGAATGGCCTAATTCTACTCCTATAACTTGTGAATGTCAGATACACAGCTGCACCCAAAATAACACAACAGTTAAAAATTAATAACCATTTAAAAAGATACAAGTTATTCAGGAACAGCCATGTTTTGAAAAGTGGTACATCAAGTTAATTGAACTGAATATTCAGCAAGAGAATGAAAATGCCATTAAAAATAGAAGAAACTCAGTCCTCGATCTGTGTAATAAGGTCCAAGAATGTAATGTGAAACGGATAAATAATCCACGTTCTTAGCACATACACTTTTAAAATATATAAAATTATTGCTAACACTCAGTTGCTCAGACAGTATCTGTGGAGAAAACAGGTAAATTACTCTTTTCGGAACAAACCCTTGATATCAGATTCTAATAAAAAAACATCTTTAAAAAAAGGGAAGGAACAGAAAAGAATGCCATGCTCATTTTGTTCCCTATTCACGAGCAATATATCCAAGCATTGAATCCAAAACAATAACCAGTCTGTTTCAATGGCTTAGTTTACATTTCCTGTTTTTGTTTCACATTAACAACTTTTCCATTCCCTTAATCTTCCCCAAGGGTATGTGTGTTAATAAGATTAGTCCAGAGAAATATTTGCTCACTCAGCACTCACTCACCGTGAATCGTTTTCAGAGTCACAAATCTATCAGAACACTATATAATAAATCTTTTATTTCAAGTAACATACAGCATGTTACACCCAACTTTGTTAAGTTTGTATATCCTGCACTAAATGTAAAAACTGTTTATTCCAATGCATTCTGTATCTCTCTGTGGGGTTTAATCATTGATGCTTCAAATTTAGCATCACATATTGTTTTCCTTATTTTTTGCAGAGGCATTCAAAATCAAAAAGTGGATTCAGCACCAAGCTGAGGTTTCCTCAGTATCTTCCCTCTTTCTCCCCTTCAAAGTGCCATCCAATTTCTCCAACGAATACTTACTCATTGTCATTTAATTTAATTAGTCTGAAGAAGGGTCTCTCGACCCGAAACGTCACCTATTCCTTCTCTCCAGAGATGCTGCCTGACCCGCTGAGTTACTCCAGCATTTTGTGTCATTTAATCTTCAGCCAGTTTCTACTTTGATATCTCGGTTTAATCTGAGTTTCGAGTTTTTAAAACATATACGTGCATAGAACTCCTACCAAATCCCTTTGGAAGTTACTTTCACTTTTTGAAACCTACATGAGATATCACATATTCCTTGTCATCAACAAGATCTTCTAATTTATTATACAAATAGCTCACAATTAGAGTTGTCAGCTCATCAGTGTTAATGCATGCAATTATGACAATCATTTTTTTTTACATTTTCAACAGCACATACCAATAAGGGAGAAGTCTGCATTGCAGATTAAAAAAAAATCTTCTGCAACATCTCACATGGCACAAATTGCCGTCTCATTGCTACAGATCCTCCTCCACAGCTCCCATCTATTACCACACCCTTTCTACCTCAAATTTGCTAATTGTGAAGGGTAAGAAGTAGAGCAGCAGCATATTAAGTGCCTCGTAGTCTTTAGATTTTAGAGAAACGCTGCAAAAACAGGCCCTTTTGCCCACCAGGTCCGTGCCGACCAGTAATCACCCCATGCATTAACACTATCCTACACACTGGCGTCAACTTACATTTACCAAAACCAAATTAACCTACAAACTTGTACGTCTTTGGAGTGCGAGTGGAAACCAGAGCACCCGGAGCAAACCCACGCAGACACAGGGAGAATATACAATCTCCATACAGCCAGCACCCGTAGTCAGGATCGAAGTCTGGTCATCGCTGTAAGGCAACAACTCTCCGGCAGCCCCATTGCCCAGTTATCTTGCCTAAATTGCTGATTCCCAAGAACAGGCAGCCACTGATACGTAATGTATGCAATCTGCTGGACAGGTTGATGAAAGGGGGGAGGAAGAGGAAGTGCAGGATTAAAGAGGATGAAGTCTGAGGCTGTAGGAGAAACAATGAGAGATACTGAGAAGATTCAAAAGCCCAACCACATGAATTCAGATCAGACTTGGTTCCATTAATTAATTAAAACAGAAAAGAGATGGGACAGGCAAGTCAAATCTAGAAACAAGGAACTGCATATCAGGATGTGTTCCAAGTTCCCCTTTGCAGAATCTGACCTCACCTTTCCTTATGGCAGTTCTTCCAAAAAAAAATGCCTGGCAAATTTGGGCAAAAGGAAACTTGCAATGTAAGACACTGGAATTAAGGCACACAGAGATTGGAGGACTGAGTGACTCTGAAGAGATAAGAGTGTAAATTGCTCATTCTAAGCTCCCCCCCCCCAAGTCTAGTTTCAGTCAAATATCACTGAAACAAGCACTTGAACAACTAATCTTTATTTTGACAAAACACAATTACAGTTCAACTACTGTAATTCAACAGACATTTCCCTAACCCAATAATACAGCAGCTTAATACATTGTATTCAAACAGGACTTCTCAAGGAAGCCAATTTAGAAACATTTACCCTGATCTGCAAGAAACCCAGACAAGGCTCAATACCTCATCCAATCAACGTTCGGCAAAGTAGAACTCTGCAACATTATTTACAATTATTTACAAGGTGTATGTCTGGTTTGCAGCCATCCAATACATTCTATGCATTTTGCACCTAATTGACAGGGTCTGCAGATGTTCTTATTCTTTTCTTGCAACTTGTATCCAGGCTCTAGACACACTGGCACCACTCGGCAGCTTGTCCCAGTTCTGCAGAGAGCAATTCCAAATTGACCTGAAGCTTTTACCCCATTTTAAAGTCCTAGACTCTCCAATTTGGCCAGGATTAACAAGAGAAGCTAATGACAATCATAGAGAGGAATTTAAACTCAAAGTGAATTCTATTTAAGGCAAAGTATTTTCTTGTGGGTCATTCAAATTCGAGAAGCGTTTTCCAGGGAACTATATTATAATAATCATCTTATAATTATTGAAAAATGTAATTGAAACAGTGATCAAATCATTACTTTTTTTTAAAACTGAGCTCCAGCTCTGATGAAAGGTCACAAATGCTTATTATTTCCATCCATTTCAGCTCTACGAAATATTTCAAAATATGAAAGGTGAACCAGTATTCGTGGAATACACCTTAGCTCAAGTTTGAAGACTGAAGAGGAAACCGGAGATAAAATAAATAAACAATCAGGGCTTTTTTCCTCTGTTTCTCCAGCCGGGCAACCTAGGCAGCTTTTTAGATTGCCAAATGACACTTTAGGTGATCATTTAAGACGCGTGCGATAATGTGCTCTGACGAAGTGCATAGTTACCCGTCGGAATTATGCTCAATGAAGCATTCACATATTATTTCTGCTTCAAATAAAGTCACAAACTAAACATATTCACCAATCAAGACATGATATATACCACAATGACATGCAGCAAAATTATAATACAGCATCTCAACTATTTTTACATGTTGCAATGAATGTAATTTCTATTATTTCTTTCCACTTCCAAACAAAAATGTGGTTGGATTATTCAGCGTATGATCAACCTCGGTGAGACCAAGCGCAGGCTCCCTCTCCCTCCGTAACTCCCTGGTCAATTCGTCCCTTCCCACCCAAACCATACCCTCTCCTGGCACTTTCCCTTGCAACTGCAGGAAATGCTACACTTGTCGCTTTACCTCCCCCCTTGACTCCATTCAAGGACCCAAGCAATCTTTCCAGGTACGGCAGAGGTTCACCTGCACCTCCTCCAACATCATCTATTGCATCCGCAGCTCTAGGTGTCAGCTGCTCTACATCGGTGAGACCAAGCGTAGGCTTGGCGATCGCTTTGCCCAACAACTCCGCCCGGTTCGCAATAACCAACCTGATCACCCGGTGGCTCAGCATTTCAATTCCCCCTCCCATTCTGAATACGACCTTTCTGTCCTGGGCCTCCTCCATGGGCAGAGTGAGGCCCACCGTAAATTGGAGGAGCAGCACCTCATATTTTGCTTGGGCAGTTTACACCCCAGCGATATGAACAATGACTTCTCCAATTTCAGGTAGTCCCTGCTTTCTCTTCCCCTTCCCAGCTCTTCCTCAGCCCACTGTCTCAGCCTCTTCCTTTCATCTTCCCACCCCCCCCCCCCCCGCCCTCACATCAGTCTGAAGAAGGGTCTCGACCCGAAACGTCGCCTATTTCCTTCGCTCCATAGCTGCTGCCTCACCCGCTGAGTTTCTCCAGCATTTTTGTCTACCCATTCACACAAGTTCTGTTATCCCACTTTCCTCACCCACTCCCTACACATTAGGGGCAATTTTACAGAGACAAGTTAACCTACAAAGCCAATGCGTCTTTGGGATGTGGGAAGAAACCCACACGCTTGCTGGGAGAATGTGCAAATTCAACACAGACAGTGCCCGAGGACAGGATCAAACACAGATCTCTGGCGTGTGAGGCAGCAAGTCCACCAGCTGTGCCACTATATTTTGTTTTCCAACACACAAAAAAATTATACGTTGATAACTTTGGTTACTAAAAAAAAAGAAACTATCCATTTTCAGTCTTAAATCTCTAAGTGACGCTATGTCCGCCTTTACAGCTACTGTATGTTTTAATTCAGTTCCACACTATGGGGCAGTACATTGGCCATAAAGTTGCTGCCTAAAAGTGCCAAAGACCCAGAATTGATCCTGAATATGGGTGCTGTCTGTATGAAGTTTGCTCCTTTCCCCTTCGATCGCATGGCTTTTCTCCGGGTGCTCTTGTTTACTTCCACATTCCAAAGGTGTGCAGGAACCTTTTTCAGACCCAACCCAAAACGTAATATTTTCCTTTTGTCCAGAGATATATGCACGTGCATATATACAAACACACACACACATACATACACACACACATACTGTTTTATTTTCTCCTTTATAACATTGTTTACAGAGTACTATGTTTACATAGTCCGTTGTACTGCTGTAAGTAAGGATTTCATTGTTCTAACTGGAACGTGAGAGAATAAAACACTATTGACTCACGTCGCTAATGCGTGGGATAGAACTAGTGTACGGGTGATCGGTGTGGACTCGGTGGGCCGAAGGGCCTGTTTGCACGCTGTAACTTTAAATTAAACTAAAAACACTTAAACCAGAGGGAGTCTAATGAAGGACCTCTACCCAAAACGTCACCCAATTTCTTCTATCCAGAGATGCTGGTTGCTCCATGGAGTTTCCCCGCACAATTAAAGCATGGAATAGTCTTCACCCTACCATAATTACCCAACCAGGCGCAACTAAATTTAAGGTAGCTCTTTTTTCCACAAGAACCCTTTTTTGCTTAAGTCCAAGTCAAGTCAAGAGAGTTTTATTGTTATGTGTCCCAGATAGGACAATTAAATTCTTGCTTGCTGCAGCACAACAGAATATGTAAACATAACACAGAGCAGGAGATAAAAGTTCAGTGTGTCTATATACCATAGACCATAAATAAACAGATAAATTTGAATTGAATTGAATTGAATTGAATTGAATGCCTTTATTGTCATTCAGACCTTACGGTCTGAACGAAATTTCGTGCCTGCAGTCATACATACATCATACAATAATAACAACAGTAAACACAAATTAACACCACCACAGTGAGTCCTCCAAGCACCTCACTGTGGTGGAGGCAAAAATCTTAGGGCTGCAGTCTCTTCCCTCCTCTTCTCTAAAGTGCAATAGGCTGTTATTTTTCAGAGTTTGGAGGTGGAGAGTCCACTCCAGTTTAAATTCCATTTGGAATATTTTTGGAAACCAAGAAGCAAGAATTATTCCAGGGAGTTATTCCAGCTCCAGGGAGTGATTCTGCATTGGTTTTCAGCGGTCGCGGCGAGGCGGCGACTGGACAGCAATGGTGGCCAGATCTCCCACAATGCAAAGGGAGGGAGAAAGTGCCCAGCGCCAACCAGTTCCCATGGCAGTGCGCGTGTGCAGGACAGCACGTGCACACAACCAAGGCCGATGATGTGCTGGCCGTGGTTGCGCGCATTTGCAGGGGGAGGATCTGCAGGCCGTGGCAGTGCGCATGTGCAAGGCGGCCGGCCATGCCGGCGGATAAGGAGCGGGCGGAGAGCGGAGAAACGGCGGCCCGTTCACGGATACGGATGGCGGGCGGAGGGAGAGCGAAAGAGAGAGAAAGAAATAGAGAGGGGAGCCAGCACTGAGTTGAACGATAGGTGTCTCGGGTTCTTGCCAAGCCGGGCAAAATGGCACGGCTTTTAGGTTGCGCAGTGGGACTTTAGGTCGCCATTGGCACCCAGGCAACCGTTAATTTCGAGCCCTGACAATGCTAGTCATAGTTGTCAATAGCAAAAGCTCGTAATAGCCCTGTTATTTTATAATCAGTTGCAAGCATAAAGCACCATCCGTTTATCAAACTTGTGCTGTTCCACATACTCAGATCTTTAGCATGCCATCTTACAATATTACAAATTCAAAGCAGCAACAGCTATCTGGGACTTGTTACAGCTTAAGCAATTATGTATCTCCTTAATCAGATTGAAAATTTCATAGGAAGCACAAATCTAAATAAGAATAAAATTCTAATTCAATGCTTCCCTTACACATTTACCAAAAATAATTCAGGGTGAGATTGAAATTAGACTTTTTGGAACATGTAAAGAAATAAGTGTCTAAATTTTCAAAAGTTAAAGTAAAAAATAAGTTGGATTCATCAAGGTTTACCGTGCCATTGAAAGTTTACTTGTATTTGAACGAACAACTGTTATGTTTTTCTGGGCTTGTGATTATTTAGTAACTATGTATTACAAAGCAACATCCTTCCTGGCATATGAAGGCCACATCTCTGGGTTAAAGCACAGCTTCTATGGTTTCACTGGGCATACACAGTCTTCGGAATCTGCTGTCTAATTTAGTTAGGCCACAAAGACAGTGATAGCCTCGATTGTGTTTTTTTTAAAAAGATAAACAGGCTACTAAATCTTCATTTTGATGAGCAAATCAGAAACGTAAAAGTGGGAAGGGGAAGACTTGGCTGTGGGCGAAATCACAGCAGCTGGCAGAAATTATGAAGAATGATGAGATGGATGCAAAATGGATAGGGAGAATGGTGAGGGCTAGGGGTGCTCGATCTCTGTTCTTTCTGGCGAGGGGATGGAGTGTACAGGAAATGAAGGAATGTTTCCTGACAAAAAGTGGGCATTTCAGCTATCCTGGAACAGAAAGCCTAATTTCAAAAACATATGCGACAGAGATATAGAAACCAAGAGAAAGGGATGGCAGCCTTTCATATGGTAGGGTGGGAGGAGGCTAAGTTGAGATATCCGTGGGAGCCAGTGGGTTTATTAAATCTCAGTGAATATCAAGACTCCAGAGGTGGATGAAGATAGAGATATCCTTTGGAGGCGTGGGAGAAGTGTGCAGAATGCAGTTGTTAAATGTAACAAAGAGAGAGTTTGGGAGGAGCACCACAGCAAAGGTATGGAATGTGGACTGTTGCACATAGCCAATAGCACATCTGTCCTATTTTAACACTACCGTGGTAAATGCACTGGTCCTCCCTTATGCACGTGCAGAATTTGTCAATTTTATCAACTTTGTTACTAATTTCCACCCTCAAATTCCTTGGAGCATTTCTAACATTGACATTTGCTCTTTCAGCACAATACTTATGCCATCACAGTTTAAACTGGAGTTACTGGTTCATAAATGTATACTTATTTACACTACCACAATCACTGTGGCTAGAAACCTGAAAATGCAAACTGACATGTGATAAATCTGACTGATGTATGATCTTGTAATCTAAATAAGTTCAACATAATTTTCAACTAATGAAGAAGCAAGATTTCACAATATCATGTTAAAAATAGTTCAATTCTCTTACATGCATTACAGGCACTCTATTTTAGAATCATTCTTACCCGAAACAGTAACCATTGATCCTGGGTCAATAATTCCACTGTTGGGCCGTACACAGTACCGGCGTGGTGCTGTAGTCTTCACTTTGAAGCAAACCCTCTTATCTGAAGGGTTTTTCAATTTGAGATTTGTTGTTACTACATCTGTAAATGGACCTGTAGATGCAAATATACATATGCACAATACATTAATAAAAAGCAAGACCTTTAATTCATACTTTGAGTTAATTATTTTTGATTGTGGGTTGATCATCCCTACGGTATCATCTTTCAATAAATGCAGGGAAATTCAAAGGTTATGGAGCTCTCAACTTGGTTTTTGATTTTCTAGAACAGTTGTGTCATTTTCCTTTGTTACAGGACAAATAAAGAATGGTACACAAAAGTGGAAGTAGGTTTTATTTTTTTTTTTTAAACAGAAAAGGGATATTAAATGTTAAAAGGAAATTGCAGAACCTAGCTGCAAGAGGAACAGTCACCAATTATGAGGCGCGAAGGAGGAAATAAAATTAGATGATTCTGTGATCAAACAAAGAAAGAGCAAAGGGAATTTAACGGAAGAATACCAATTTTAAATTAAAGGTTGGAGTACAAAGAAGATGAGCAAGGACAAATAGTAGCAATTTGAAATCAAGCGAGTATGGAACTTCAGGAGCTAGACAGTATGAAATTGACCATAATATGAAGTGTACGGAAATGCTAAACTCCACAGTTCTTGCATTCCAATATACAAGTGAAGGAAATTGAATTTCATGTAGAGCCCCTATTCTCTCCCCACTTATGCTTTGACCGTAATATACTTGCAGAATCTATTTAGAACCTTCTTTACCTCATCTCCCAAAGCCATGTCATGACCCTCCTGTGTACTCCTATATGTACCCCCAGTATTCCTCAAGAATTCGCTTGATCACAGCTGTCTGCTTAATGTCACATTTAATGTCACATTTACCGAGGTACAATGAACAGCTTTTGTTGCGTGCTAACCAACCAGCAGAAAGACAATGTATAATTACAATCAAGCCAGTCACAGTAAGAATAATGTTTAGTGCAAGGTAAAGCCATTACAGTCCAATCAAAGATAGTCGGAGGGTCCCCAATGAGGTAGATAGTTCAGGACTGCTCTCTACTTGTGGTAGGATGATTCAGTTGCCTGATAACAGCTGGGAAGAAACTGTCCCTGAATCTGGAGGTGCGCTTTTTCACACTTTTATACCTTGACACATTTCTTTTTCTTGACAAGGACCTCAATATCTCTTGTCATTCAAGTTTCCCTACTGCCAGCCTTGCCCTTCACTCTAACTGGATTATGTTGGCCCTGAACTCTCCCATCTTACATTTAAAAGCCTCCCATTTAACAGATGTCCCCTTTAAGTGGCAAACAGTCTTCCCCAATTAATTTTCCCCGATACTTGCAAACCATCATCTGCAGTTCCTCCCTACACACTTCTTCATTGTTATTTTAATTTCAGTGAAATTGTACTTTGAATGTTACATGCTCATTTAATATCAATTTGAATTAGTAGAAAAGATAGAATATGGTGTTTGAACCTGGAAATTTATATGGTGAAAAGATTACTTTGAGCTGCAAGGTTAATGCACCAGCTGTTGCTATCATAGAGACAATGCAAGGTGATAATTTACAGTAACAAAGGAAGTGTATTATTAGCACAAGCTAAAACCCAAGGTTCACTTTTCATAATTGTAAGGATTTTAGTAATCGCAGTGATAATATTCCAATTACTTATAAAATAGTGACCAGAAAGTAATATTAGGTTTGCCAAAACCTAAATTAAAATTTGTACTAAGTGAGGAGAAACCCAGCAAGTTAACTTTGAATAAAAACTCAAGGTTCAGACTGGAAACATAAGCATATATGATGATTCTGACACTTTTCAGAGAAAAGATGAAAATCCATTTAAAGAAATTAGTTCGATTACTCAGTTTCTAAAGCAGAACATACAACCTACGATCTGCAAGCTGTTTCTTCAAGGTCTCCAATGAACCAACGTCTTCTGTTTGGACGAATAAGACATGGATTTTGAAGGGAAAAAAGCCATTTAAAACCACTGACCGTGGATGAAGCTGAAATCAGACCACCATTTATAGTACAACTTAAGTTAAAGACAAACTAAAGATGCGGACCTGGCATTCTTTCTACACAAACACAGCCCAAACCACCAACATTTAGATAATACAGATCAGATATCTTCCATATCTCACAATAAAATAGGCCAGTAGGTGGGGTATGATCTCTGTAATAGTACAATCTGATTAAGACGTTGGTTTTCGAGTGCAAACTGGTAAAACCAATGGGTCACACCAGTAAATTTAGTGTGAAGGATATTATTCTCAATGTATTCATAATAATTCTCAAGACTGGTGTCCGCAAGGATACATTCTCAACCCCTTACTCACTTTACACTCACAATCATAAGGCCAAATTCTACTCCATTTAGAAGTATGCAGAGGACACCATTGTAATGGGCCGGATCTTAGAACAATGATAAGGAGATAGAGAGCTTAATGTCAAGCCAACAAGCTCTCCCTTAATTATCAGCAAGATGAAAGAGCTAGTTACCAACTGGTTAGAGGCATGGTACAGTACATGCCCAAATCTACATCAATGGTGTTGAAGTGGAGATGGTCGAGAGCTTCAGGTTCCCAGGCAAAGGTATCACCAAAAATTTGTCCTCGACAAACCACAAAGCTAGAGCCAAAAAGCACACCAACCTCTCCACTTCCTCAGGCTCTGCCCGAGACTTGCATGGATGTCAGAGGTTATTGGGAGAAGGCAAGAGAATGGGGTTAGGTGGGTGAGATAAATCAGCCATGATTGAATGGCGGAATAGACTTGATGGGTCAAGTAGCCTAATTCTACTCCTATTCCTTAAGACCAGGCCAGTGCCGTGAGGGTAGGCAGTCAATCTTTTTAAAAATCTTAAAACTGCACATGCGCATATCGTTCTCCTCTCCGTAAGCTGTCAGTCTACTTTTATAAAGTAATTTGTCTTCAAAAGCCATATCTCTTAATAAAGTACCGTATTTCCCGGCATCGAAGACACACCCCCACTTTGAGTTGCTAAATTTTGAAAAAAGGCTGGAGGGCAGAGAAATTCTCACGCTCATAATTTTTTTTTAAAAATGACAATTCAATTTGCCCAAGGCTTCCAAATCTCCTCCATTCTGAATGACTGAATGGGTGGGGGGTGGAGAGTGACGACAGATGGAGATGGTGGGGAAAACGGGAACACACTGGGACAAATTGAATCAGTTGTGATCTTATTGAATGCCACTACTAGTTCAAGGGACCAATTGGGGGAAGAGTTCCTTTCACAGCCTGTGGGAGTCCAGGGCTCTCGCTTAACTTTTTTTCCCTGTTGCTAGCCGGGCAACCTTGGCAGCTTTTTAGGTTGCCAAATGACATTTTAGGTGGTCATTTAAGATGGCTTGCATGATGCGTGCTCGGACGAAGTGCGCAGTTACCAGTCGGAATTATGCATTCACATATTATTTCTGCTTCAAATAAAGTCACAAACTAACATATTCACCAATCAAGACATGATATATACCACAATGACATGCAGCAAAATTATAATACGGTATCTCAACTCTTTTTACACATTGCAATTAATGCAATTTTTATTATTGCTTTCCACTTCCAAACAAAAATGTGGTTGGATTATTCAGCCTATGATCAACCTGTGTCAATAAATCCTGGACCTTGATAACATATATGCTTAACCATGCACACTACAAGCATGTTTTCTGTGAAGGACCGAACATTATCATGACATGGCCATAGCATGGGTCGTTATTGCTATTGGTACAGAAACACTCTCGCTTCCCACATAATTTATCCACAACAAAATATACAGGTTGCAAGGAATTTTCTAAAGGCATTTTATGATAATAGCTGACAAAACTGACTATACCCATCTGACATTACACTAACTAACAAGAGATGGCCAAAGGACATAAATGCAGCAAATGTTTGGTAATATATTTAAAGGTGTCAAGACGCCACATTACCAGACATTCAGATTAGATGTGGCAATGAAGATACCCAGTTTGTAAGCACCATTTTAAAAAAAATTGTTGATAAACGCTTTTTCCATCAGTCCCACTTCAGAATTAACGTTAAAATTTCAACTGAAATAACCCGACCAAATTTGTGATGTATATGACTGACTGTAGAAGTAAAACCTGGATAAATCCAACGTATAGTTGTGAATGTTGCTCATTAAATAACTACAGTACTGATACTCCATATTAACAGCATTGATTTGCCATTAAAATGAATTCTGTAATAACGTGTCAGTGACAATCGAACACTGCGGTTTTAATGTTTCACGTGTTCAAAATGTAATTAATCCATCTTTATGGATTAAAACAAATAATAACATTTGGAATTAAAACATATTTGATTGCATTCCGTTATCAAACATAGTCAATGTTAGCTCTGAAGACATTTCCAGCACAATAGGGTCGGGGGGGGGGGGGGGGGGGGGGGGGGGGGGGGGGGGATGTGTGTGTATATGAATCGGTGTGGATTGGATGGATTGAGGCAGGGGAATTAGTGAGTGTTGGTTCGAGTAGGTAAAATTATGAGGGGAGAGCGCGGGGGATGTCAGTGGGGTTGAATGGGGGGGGGATCTGTGCAGGATGGATGGGGGGAGCAGTGCAGGATGCAGGGGTGAGCAGTGCAGGATGGATGGGAAGGGGGTCAGTACAGGATAAATTGGGGGACCAGTGTAGGATTGATGGGGGAGTGGCAGGAGAATCAATGCGAGGTGGCTAGGGAGATCAGTGCAGGATAAATAGATGGGGGGGGGGGGGGGGAGTGGGGAGCACAGGGGATGTCAGTGAGGACTGAATAGAGACAGGAATGGGGATCAGTGCGGGATGAAGAGGAGGAGTCTCAGGATAAGGGGAGTGGAGGGGGAGCAGAGGAGGTGGGAAGGAAGGCCAGCGCTCCTCGTACAACACGTCAGGCACAGAAATCGCAACCAAAATATGGAGGGGACCGCGGACAGAATATCTTGGCGGCCGCGCGCGCATGCGCACACTCACACACACGCGCGAGGCTTCGGAGGCTTCTGTGAACGGTAATTTCAGCTCAATCCAGCGCTAAATGCAGCTGAACTGCCTGTCTCGCCTCCAGCCCTGTCTCAATCCAGACATGGCTGTTGGTTAACCTGGCGGGACAGGCAGAGCTGAGCTGGGTTTTGCGCTGGCTGGGGCCTGGGGACGCTGCGCCCGTCTGACTCCTGACGCCTCTGGCCATCCCCGGGCGTGTGGAGGCTCTCGGGTGGGGACGGGGATGGTCCATCGATTGCAGCGATGGAGATCGGGATAGATCCTGGCTGCGGTGCAGGTCTGCCAAGAGTGTTTTGGTTCGTCTCCCTCCTCCAATCACCCCCCCCCCCCTCCCTACCCCTACTCTACTTCCGCCTCTGACCGACACCTCCCTCCTCCAAGGGTCTGTTTTGAAAGAGCCGTTGGCGGAGTGGCAGCAGCTGCCGCTAACACGCCGGGCGGGGCAGGGTGCGGGAGATGGAGCCGTCGCCGTCGCCGTCCGTCTTTAGCTCCGACCCTCCGTCACGCCACACTTAGCATCTTTCCCACAACCGTCACCGACACAAAACCTCACGTTCCTTTTCTCCAGAGATGCTGCCGGACCCGCGGAGTTACTCCAGTTTTTGTGTGTCTATCTAAACCAAGTTGCCAAGCCAGGCAAAATGACTCGCCGTTTAGGTTGCCCGGCAGCAGTTTGAGTGGTCATTGGCACCTGGGCAACCGTGAATTTCGAGCCCTGGAGTCTGGTCTGGGTCAGCACGGGCAGGAGCGTTGAGAAGGAAGGGGTCGGGGATCATGGCAACAACTCACTCACTCACCTCTGCCGCCGGGACCAGACAGGGTAACCGGCTGCCACCTCAGGGCCTTCTGCCGGCCCACTCAGCTCTGGCAGTGCTCTCTGTCTGAACACCTCTCTCCTGCCGCTCACCGGCCTCGCTCATATCAGCCGCTTCCCGCAAATCCTTTAATTCCGACTGCCACCAGGAGCAGGACATGGCCTCACTTACTGCGCTGGGTGACACTCACTCACCGGTCCGTGTCTTTCAATGTAGACCGGACAGTGAGGGGACCAGCTCAAGAGCGGGTCAGCGGGCGATGGATAACAGGACAGCGGGCAGTGGAGCTTATGCCTGTGTCAGTGCGATCAAGGGACCAATTGAGGTTACTCGGGCTGACACAGGAGCCTGATCCCCGACCCCCTCCTTCTTAACGCTCCTGGCCTCCCCACAACTTTACCCCTGGCCAGACTCCCCACACGCAGTGAAAGGAACTATCCTCCCCCTCCCCCCCCTCCCCCCCAGCGGCGCTGTCCTTTTACAGCCGCTCCCCACTTTACAGCCTCTTCCCATCAGCTGCCAGTAATGACGGATAGACTTGGCTATCCCTCAGTGCAGCAGAGCTGCCAAGTTTTGTCAGAGCACTTCAGTATTCTAGTACCTGAAAACCAATATTTTTCTGAGGAAATCAGTATTTTTACGCAGTGCCATTTTGCTGAAAAAAGTTTTTTAAGTGCGGTCATACCCATGTAAGAGTACAAGAATGCATAACTTTGTTACCAATTGGCATGTCTTCTGCGCACCTTACTTGACAGTGCATTAATTGCCATCTCTTTGTATACTTCTGTTTGAACGGCTGCTTCCTGCTTTTAGCACCAGTAGATGATGTGGAAGCCATTTTGGAAGCCTCCCTCTCCCTCCCTCTCCCTCCCTCGCTCTCTCCCTCCTCCCTCTCCCTACCTCCTTCCTTTTTTCTCCCTCCCTCTCTTATTCCCTCCCTCCTTCTCCCTCCCGGAGCAGTCTGTGACGCATAGTGCTGTGTAAAGGCAAAAGTGCTCCAGCTGGTAGCGCTGTAATTAGAACCCATAGCGCTGTTCACTTAAATTCCCACACGCTAAACTGACAGCGCTGTTTAAACCTGTAGCGGGACAGGCAGATCAAAGCTAACAAAAATAATCATCCAGATCTTGAAATTGAAAATACTAATAGATTTAATCTGCCATAATTTTTAGAGTTACAGTATGACGTTTTATATCCTTGTGTGGCGTCAGCCTATACACAGGCCACTTATGGTCGAACCCTCATCAGGAGGTATGAGGGCGGGCATGTGACGTCATGGGCTAGAGGGAGTGTCCTGGTACTTAAGGTTATCTCACCTCGAGACCTTAGTAGTCAACCGGTAGCTGAGCCCGAGGGAATAACCTCGCTCAGCTACAGCAACAATGTTAATATAGTTAGCGGACCAACCTAACGAGTCGAACCTGAATAAACTATGTTTCCCCAGCAATTTTGTGTACCTTCTGAATAAACTATTGTTTGAACCGGCCTGAGGTCTCCCCTTTATTCACCACGTTTGGTGCCGCTACACTTGCATTTTTTAAGCAGCAAGATGAAACAGGAAGTCAAGCCGATTTTTTAAAAACACGTATTTTACAAAGCAAATCCGCACATGGGTATTCTTATCGCATTTCTGTACAAAATACGGAAAATCCATACTACTTGGCAGCTCTGGTACGGCAACATTGTTCTTGATGTTCCTGTGCTTGCAAAGTCTATCTTTCTTGGCTAACGACCTAACCTTTGGCCTCCAAGACGCAGGCAAATCATGCCTTATTGTTGGGTAAAAAATAGCGTCTTCATTGCCGGGAAATACGGTATTTAAAAACATATAGCTCAAACAAATTTACTTACCACATTATTTGAACACGAACTCCATTCGTCTCTTTGTTTCTTAAGACACTCTTAAAACAATGACAATCCATGTTTGAAAAACCCTCCAAGAAACTTGCGCTGCACAGCACATGCACGCAGTCCACGGTGCAAAGGCCGAATTTCAGCTGCCTTCACATCCCCGTGTAGCGTCGACAGCACGCGAGCTGCACATACTTTCGCGTGTTACATGTACTGCAGATGAAAGGAACGGGAGAATTATGCCTACCTAAGAGATCGATGTCTTAGGTAGGCATAATCAATCAATCAACCAACCTTTATTGTCATCCTGCAAAGCAACAGTTGTACAGTGCAAAATGAGAAGACGTTTCCCTGGGAATTCGCCCGTGCCTTTACTATTTATATTTAATAATTATCATTTTATAATTTTAGTCACGGTAGGCACTGCCTACCTTGCCGGCACATGCCTACTTAAGACTTTAAGACAACTGTAAATTGTAAAGAATTGTAGATGTAGCACCACCACACAGACCAGACACCAAACCATCAATTCCATCTATACTTCACTCTGCCTCAGGAAAGCGGCCAATATATCAAGGACATTTTTCACTCCAGTCATTTCCTCTTCTTCCCTCTCCCATCAGGTAGAAACTTGAAAGCCACCAGACAGGAATAGGTTCTGCACTTCTGTTAGCAAACTACCAAACAATCTTCCTACATGCTAGACCGAATCTTCCAAACAACCTCATTGAAAAGACATTTCTCTGGAAGGTAACATTATAATGCTGTGGCGTCAGCCTATACACAGGCCACTTATGGTCGAACCCTCATCAGCAGGTATGAGGGCGGGCACGTGACGTCATGGGCTAGAGGGAGTGTCCTGGTACTTAAGGTTATCTCACCTCGAGACCTTAGTAGTCAACCGGTAGCTGAGCCCGAGGGAATAACCTCGCTCAGCTACAGCAACAATGTTAATATAGTTAGCGGACCAACCTAACGTGTCGAACCTGAATAAACCATTGTTTGAACCGGCCTGAGGTCTCACCTTTATTCACCACGTTTGGTGCCGCTACACTTGCATTTTTTAAGCAGCAAGATGAATGTAAACTACATTCAATTTATTTTTCTCTTGGCACTACCTGTTAGACTTGTATATGGTTTTATTATACTCAAATATCTGATTTACTTAGATAGCACGCAAAAAAATTCAATGCACCTCAGTATACTTGACAATAAAAAATAGATACCAATAATTGTGAAGCACTCCATCACAGACTACAGGTTACTTTGGAACTTAGTGAATTTCAGCATACCAGAGAACATTCGTCATCGCATTGATAGTTTCAGAGTATCAGCTGATCATTATTTTAATATGCACCCCAAGAACAGTCTGTACAGAAGAGTCTTATTTTGATGCGCAGAATGAACCTTAACAAACACCTCTGCATTTCCTTTAAACAGATCTTCCCAGCAAAGATGCAATTAAGGAGATGAGTAATATTTCATTTCCAGTGCATCAACATATGGGTAGCTATGAGTGTGAACAATATTCCAACCACACAAAGATATGAAGAGGAAGGTCCTTCTTGCCACCCTAAATCTTGGTATTTGTTTGAAATCTTTTGTCAAAGTCATCATGTTGTAGAGCTATACAACATGGAAACAAGCCCTTTAGCCCAAGTCGCCCATGCCGATCAAGTTTCGTACCAGATCTAATCCCACTTGCCCATTCCTGGACCATATCCCTCCAAACTTTTCCTATCCAAGTGTTCACGTCTCTTTTAAACATCGGACTTTCACACATCTAGTTCCATACAGGCACCACTATCTGTGTGAAGGAGTTGTCCAACAACTCCCTTTTGTCTTATCCCTCTCACCTAGCCTGGGATAAGGGCTGCGGCTATTCATCTTATCCAATTCTACAAGGTCAACCATCAGCAACCTATGCTTCAGGTAAAAACACAGCCAATAGCTCCTTCTTATAATTTTATCTTCCAGATCTAGTAACACCCTTATACATCTTTTTTGCACCATCCTTCCTTTAGCAAGGTAGAGTATTCCAAATGTGGCCTGTCCAACACCTTGTATAGCTGTATCAGGTCATCTGAACTCCTGCACTCAATACCCTGACTGATGAAGACAAGACATGCTAAAGGCTTTCTTCACCACCCTGTCTATCTATGACACCACTTTCATGGAAGTATGTACTTGCATCCCAAGATCTCTCTGTTCTACAGCACTCATCAGTGTCCCACTATATACTGTACAAGTCCTGCCCAGGTTTGTCTTACCAAAATGCAACACCTCATCCCTAGCATTTATCCTAGGGATGAGGTACCAGGCCACATTTCCAGGGGATACATTTGATTAGGTCCCAGGGATGTGTACTTTAATGTGTTTTAAGACCTCCAGCACATCCTCATCTGTAATGTTGTCTATCTTTGCGACATAACTATTAATTTCTCCAACATCGAAAGTATCCAAGTCTTTCCCCACATTAAATACAGATAAGAAATATTAATTTAACACCACACCCATATTCTGTGGCTCCATACAGACATCAACCTGGTCTCCTTCATCCTTTTTTTGATGAAGTATCCTGCCAAATAATTCAGAGTTGCCTGAGGAACTACCCCACATGATCCATCATTTCCATCTCTTGCCTGGATCTGATGAAATCAGTCTTGTGAAACTGAGAAGTTTAAATGACAAGCAGCACTATTAGTCATTCAGCAATATATGCCATCTACAGTTATTCAAGCAATTTAAAAAAAAATATAAAGCTTGTCCTTAAGACTTTATCAAGTAATTTATTTATTAAAAAGGTAGATTTCTATTGGAGGGTCATTGAAATAAATCTACCAGAAAGTAATTAAGTCTGCATAATTAAAGACTGTATGCAGTTCACATACACATGCCTGATGCCTATCATGGCAATTGGGCAATTTCATTTCAAGTAATGAGATAAACATGAAAAAAAAAAACTTGTCTCAGTAACGTTAACCAGAAAATTACCAGATTCCCACATTCTTCTCGGGTGAAAACCAGTAAATTCTACCTCGTCATGTCTACCTATGGCTACAGATGCGACCAACTCTTTTCCTGAGAATAATCAGTGGTGGTTAACAAATATTAACTTTGCCAGCAATGACCACAATCTGCAAGCATATTAAAAAGGTTTCAAAAAAAGATGCCCATTCTAACACATTCTGGGATAATATTGGTAAATTCAAGGTTAACTGCAAAAATAAACAGATGTATGGCCTCAAATTAGGAATTAAATTTTGAAATCCAATACTGTAAACTGTGTTAATTCATTGATGCAAGAACTCATACTCAAAAAAAATCAGCTGCTTGTTAGAAAAGATAGGAAGCAAGGAGAGAAAAAGAATCGACGTTCACAGTACCTCCAAGGAATATACCTTGACATTTCCATTACAATGCCACATTACATGCAAAAATCAATGGCTCGTCTCAACCGTCTGTGCATTCGTATTTTAAATGTGAAAACCGCAAAGCTCGGTGCTGGGACCGCAGCTATTTACAATATACATCAATGATTTAGATGAACGAATTCAAAGTAACATTAACAAATTTGCAGATGACACAAACCTGGGTGGCAGTGTGAACTGTGAGGAGGATGCTATGAAAATGCAGGGCGACTTGGACAGGTTGGGTGAGTGGGCAGATGCAGTTTAATGTGGACAAATGTGAGGTTATCCACTTTGGTAGCAAAAACAGGAAGGCAGATTACTATCTAAATGGTGTTAAATTGGGGAAAGGGGGAAGTACAATGGGATCTGGGGGTCCTTGTTCACCAGTCAATGAAAGTAAGCATACAGGTACAGCAGGCAGAGAAGAAAGCAAATGGCATGTTGGCTTTTATAACAAGATGAGTTGAGTTTTGGAGCAAAGAGGTCCTTCTACAGTTGTATAGGGCCCTAGTGAGACCACACCTGGAGTATTGTGTGCAGCTTTTGTCCACTAATTTGAGGAAGGACATTCTTGCTATTGAGGGAGTGCAGCGTAGGTTTACAAGGTTAATTCCTGGGATGGCGGGTCTATCATATGCTGAGAGGATGGAGCGGCTGGGTTTGTATACTCTGGAGTTTAAAAGGATGAGAGGGCATCTTATTGAAACATAAAAGATTATTAAGGGTTTGGACACGCTAGAGGCAGGAAACAGGTTCCTGCCATTATGGGGAGTCCAGAACCAGGGGCCACAGTTTAAGAATAAGGAGTAAGCCATTTAGAACAGAGACGAGGAAACACTTTTTCTCACAGAGAGTTGTGAGTCTGTGGAATTCTCTGCCTCAGAGGGCGGTGGAGGCCGGTTCTCTGGATATCTTCAAGAGAGATAGGGCTCTTAAAGATAGCAGAGTCAGGAGATATGGGGAGAAGGCAGGAACGGGGTACTGATTGGGGATAATCAGTCAAGATCAGTCAGAACTGCTGTAGTTTTGGGAGCAACAGCAGCAGGAGATAAGCAAGAGATACGACTGATTGGCTCTAGCCCAAGTGGGAGGAGAGAAGTGAGTCAGTGCCGGGAAAACAGCTGAAAACTGAGGAATTTGGTTTGTAAATTGGTAAATCAGGCAATTTATCAGTCAATTTAAGCAAGACTGCTCTTGGGGAGCGGCAGTGAGGGAAGTGCCCTGTGAGAAAAGTGCCCTGTGAGAAAAGTGCCAGTCTTTGGCTCGAGAGTCTTTGGCGAGGAGGCTGAGGAGAGGAGACCACGCAATACGCTTGAGAGGTAGAGACGAAAGAAGGAGATGTCAGGCAAGCTGATTCAGTGCGATGCTTGCAGTATGTGGGAGGTCAAGGACACCGCTGGTGCCTCTGGCTGCTACAAATGCGAGAAGTGCATCCAGGTAGAGCTCCTGAAGGGCCGTGTTGGGGAACTTGAGAAGCAAGTGGATGACCTCCGGTTCGTCCGAGAAACTGAGTCGTTCCTCGACAAGTCCTACAGTACGATTGTTACACCTGAGGTACTGGAAGAAAGAAGGTGGGAGACAGTGAGAACGGGAGGGAAGCATGGAATGCTAACGTCCCCGGGTGTTGTACCTCTTGTGAACAGGTTCACCCACTTAGAAGCTGTCGGGACAGAAGAGGTGTTTACACTGGGCGGCGGACTGGCTTGTGATGCGAATAGGGCTGTTGAGCCAAAACCAAAAAGGCCTAAGGCAGGCAACGCCATTGTAGTGGGAGACTCCATTGTGAGAGGTACGGACAGGGGTTTCTGCGGCAACAGACGGGATGCGAGGATGGTGTGCTGCTTTCCAGGTGCCAGGATCCAGGATGTCACGGTCGGAGTGCAGAAAATCCTGAAGGGCGAAGGTGAACATCGGCACAAACGATGTCGGAAAGAAGAGGATGAATATTCTGCAGCGTGACTTTAGAGCTCGGAAAAATGCGGAAAAGCAGGACCTCCAGGGTTGTTATCTCCGGTGTGCTTCCAGTTCCTCGTGCTGGCGAGAGCAGGAACAGGGAGATACAGGACCTGAACGTGTGGCTGAGGAACTGGTGCACGGGGCAGGGATTTAGATTCTTAGATCACTGGGATCTGTTTTGGGGTAAGGCGGAACTGTACAAAAGGATTGCATCTTAACAGGTGTGGGACCAGCATTCTGGCAGGCAGGTTTGCCACTGCTACACGGGTGGTTTTAAACTGAATAAGGGGGGTGGGGTGTCGAATGGGATAGTGGAAGATGGAGTTAAAGGGAAAGGGTTTCTTAAATGTGTGAGCGTAGAGACAGAGGGGTGTAAAATGAGGGTAGAAGCAATAGGTAGCAAGGTGAAAAGTAAAAGTGGCAGGCAGACAAAACCAGGGCAAAAATCAAAAAGGACCACTTTTCAACATAATTGTATAAGGGGTAAGAGTGTTGTAAAAACAAGCCTGAAGGCTTTGTGTCTCAATGCAAGGAGCATTCGTAATAAGGTGGATGAGTTGAATGTGCAGATAGCTATTAATGACTATGATATAGTTGGGATCACGGAGACATGGCTCCAGGGTGACCAAGGCTGGGAGCTGAACATCCAGGGATATTCAATATTCAGGAGGGATAGAGAGAAAGGAAAAGGAGGTGGGGTAGCGTTGCTGGTTAGAGAGGAGATTAACGCAATGGAAAGGAAGGACATTAGTTTGGAGGATGTGGAATCGGTATGGGTAGAGCTGCGAAACACTAAGGGGCAGAAAACGCTGGTGGGTGTTGTGTACAGGCCACCTAACAGTAGTAGTGAAGTTGGAGATGGTATCAAACAGGAAATTAGAAATGCGTGCGACAAAGGCAAAACCGTTATAATGGGTAACTTCAATCTACATATAGATTGGGTGAATCAAATTGGCAGGGGTGCTGAGGAAGATGATTTCTTGGAATGTATGCGGGATAGTTATCTAATCAACATGTAGAGGAACCAACGAGAGAGCAGGCTATTTTAGACTGGGTATTGAGTAATGAGGAAGGGTTAGTTAGCAGTCTTGTTGTACGTGCCCCCTTGGGCAAGAGTGACCATAATATGGTTGAGTTCTTCATTAGGATGGAGAGTGACATTGTTAATTCAGAAACAATGGTTCTGAACTTAAAGAAAGGTAACTTTGAGGGTATGAGACGTGAATTGGCCAAGATTGACTGGCAATTAATTCTAAAAGGGTTGACGGTGGATATGCAATGGAAGACATTTAAAGACTGCATGGATGAACTACAAAAATTGTTCATCCCAGTTTGGCAAAAGAATAAATCAGGGAAGGTAGTGCATCCGTGGATAACAAGGGAAATCAGGGATAGTATCAAAGCGAAGGATGATGCGTACAAATTAGCCAGAAAAAGCAGCATACCGGAGGACTGGGAGAAATTCAGAGACCAGCAGAGGAGGACAAAGGGCTTAATTAGGAAAGGAAAAATAGATTATGAAAGAAAACTGGCAGGGAACATAAAAACTGACTGCAAAAGCTTTTATAGATATGTGAAAAGAAAGAGATTAGTTAAAACAAATGTAGGTCCCTTGCAGTCAGAAACAGGTGAGTTGATCATGGGGAACAAGGATATGGCGGACCAATTGAATAACTACTTTGGTTCCGTCTTCACTAAGGAAGACATAAATAATGAGTTGGAGGAATTGAGTGAAATCCAGGTTAGCCGGGAAGTGGTGTTGGGTAAATTGAATGGATTAAAGGCCGATAAATCCCCAGGGCCAGATAGGCTGCATCCCAGAGTACTTAAGGAAGTAGCTCCAGAAATAGTGGATGCATTAGTAATAATCTTTCAAAACTCTTTAGATTCTGGAGCAGTTCCTGAGGATTGGCGGGTAGCAAACGTAACCCCACTTTTTAAGAAGGGAGGGAGAGAGAAAACGGGGAATTACAGACCAGTTAGTCTAACATCGGTAGTGGGGAAACTGCTAGAGTCAGTTATTAAAGATGGGATAGCAGCACATTTGGAAAGTGGTGAAATCATTGGACAAAGTCAGCATGGATTTACAAAAGGTAAATCATGTCTGACGAATCTTATAGAATTTTTCGAGGATGTAACTAGTAGCGTGGATAGGGGAGAACCAGTGGATGTGGTGTATCTGGACTTCCAGAAGGCTTTCGACAAGGTCCCACATAAGAGATTAGTATACAAACTTAAAGCACACGGCATTGGGGGTTCAGTATTGATGTGGATAGAGAACTGGCTGGCAAACAGGAAGCAAAGAGTAGGAGTAAACGGGTCCTTTTCACAATGGCAGGCAGTGACTAGTGGGGTACCGCAAGGCTCAGTGCTGGGACCCCAGCTATTTACAATATATATTAATGATCTGGATGAGGGAATTGAAGGCAATATCTCCAAGTTTGCGGATGACACTAAGCTGGGGGGCAGTGTTAGCCGTGAGGAGGATGCTAGGAGACTGCAAGGTGACTTGGATAGGCTGGGTGAGTGGGCAAATGTTTGGCAGATGCAGTATAATGTGGATAAATGTGAGGTTATCCATTTTGGTGGCAAAAACAGGAAAGCAGACTATTATCTAAATGGTGGCCGACTAGGAAAAGGGGAGATGCAGCGAGACCTGGGTGTCATGGTACACCAGTCATTGAAAGTAGGCATGCAGGTGCAGCAGGCAGTGAAGAAAGCGAATGGTATGTTAGCTTTCATAGCAAAAGGATTTGAGTATAGGAGCAGGGAGGTTCTACTGCAGTTGTACAGGGTCTTGGTGAGACCACACCTGGAGTATTGCGTACAGTTTTGGTCTCCAAATCTGAGGAAGGACATTATTGCCATAGAGGGAGTGCAGAGAAGGTTCACCAGACTGATTCCTGGGATGTCAGGACTGTCTTATGAAGAAAGACTGGATAGACTTGGTTTATACCCTCTCGAATTTAGGAGATTGAGAGGGGATCTTATAGAAACTTATAAAATTCTTAAGGGGTTGGACAGGCTAGATGCAGGAAGATTGCTCCCGATGTTGGGGAAGTCCAGGACAAGGGGTCACAGCTTAAGGATAAGGGGGAAATCCTTTAAAACCGAGATGAGAAGAACTTTTTTCACACAGAGTGGTGAATCTCTGGAACTCTCTGCCACAGAGGGTAGTCGAGGCCAGTTCATTAGCTATATTTAAGAGGGAGTTAGATGTGGCCCTTGTGGCTAAGGGGATCAGAGGGTATGGAGAGAAGGCAGGTACGGGATACTGAGTTGGATGATCAGCCATGATCATATTGAATGGCGGTGCAGGCTCGAAGGGCCGAATGGCCTACTCCTGCACCTAATTTCTATGTTTCTATTACATTGAATGGCAGGGCTGGCTCGAAGGGCCTACTCCTGCACCTAATGTCTAAAACCGTTGTGGGCACTGACACTTCATTTTTATCTGGAAGCTGCCCTGGTAACCAGTTTCTGTGCACAATGGAGGCTACCCTGGTGCTTCCAGGAGTTTTCCAAAAGTGCTGCACCAGTCCCATGAAAAATAACACTTTTCAGGCATTTCTGGTGATATCTCCAGAAGCAAACAATGATAATGGTGATAATTAATTGTTCTAAATTACTGTAATAACTTTCAAATTTTCTCAGAGAAAACAAAAAGCAAACTGCACAAATCATTTTCTTCCACTTGTATCTGCCTGCCAATCTACTTCAACTGGTTCTGAAATCCTACACATTCTGTTTGCTCCACTGCGTAATGTCCTCAAAGTATGTCTACTTTGAAGAAGTACTCCTCTGAGAGTTCTGCAACATCCTCTCTCGCTGCCCCCCTCTGATTCCTCCTGCTCTCAGACTCTCTACATTGTCTTTGATCCCAATCGCCTTTGTCTCGTTATCACACTTCCTTATCACTATCTCCCTCTTCGAATTAATGACAACATCCGCAGCTAGCAAAGCACGACTGAGGATTTGGGGTGGGTAGGCAGGAAGGGGAGAAGAGATGGTGCAGAGCACCAATTGCATTGCAGATTGCACTACTGGAGCCCAGAGGCAGAAGACGATAGAAGTAGACTCACCATATTAAGCTTATCAGTTTAGTTTAGAGATACAAAGCGGAAACAGGCCCTTCGGCCCACCGGGTCCATGCCGTCCAGCGATCCCCGCATAGTAACACTATTCCGCACAGTTAGGACAATTTTTATATTTACCAAGCCAATTTATCTGCATACCTGTATGTCTTTGGAGTGTGGGAGGAAACCGAAAATCTCAGAGAAAACCCACACAGGTCACGGGGAGAATGTACAAACTCTGTACAGACAGCTGTACACACCCGGGTCTTCGATGCTGCAAGAGCTGTAAGGTAGCAACTCTATCGCTGCGCCACCGTGCCGCCCAGTTGCATGCAATAAGATAATGCAGTTAATTTGTGGGCTGTACTATAGCTAGTGTGTTAGTAGTGGACAATTGTGCAATCAGCAAACACTGCCACTTCTGAATTTACAATGAAAGGTAGATCATTAATTTTTAATGCAGGGATCGATAAATAGTTGGTAAGTGTGGGGGTGAAAAATGACCTCATGTACACATGAATGTAAAGTCAAGATTACAATCAGATCATCCATGCTTCCATTAAACAGGAGAGTGGGGCTAAGTGGCCTCCTACCAATTCATATCTACATAATACCAGATAACGGTAAATTTAAAATTTAACCTGACTTTTTCAGTTGAGTTGGCCTTTCTCCCATATTTATTGATAAACCTAGAATTTTCCTCTTTCAAAATAAATGTTGAAAAAACAGAATAATTGCAATGCAATGCAGAAAACATAGAAATAGCAACTGTTGCTATTATTGTATCAAGTTTATACATGGCAACACTTATTCTAGCTCAGTTTAAGTATTTAAAGAAATAGTAATGAATAATAGAAGGTAGACAAAAATGCTGGAGAAACTCAGCGGGGGAGGCAGCATCTATGGAGTGAATGAATAGCGGACGTTTCGGGTCGAGACCCTTCTTCAGACTGATGTGGGGGTGGGGGGAGGCAGGAGGAAGAGGCGGAGACAGTGGGCTGTGGGAGAGCTTGGAAGGAGGGAGAAAGCAAGGACTACCTGAAATTGGAGAAGTCAATGTTCATACCACTGGGGTGTAAACTACCCAAGCGAAATATGAGGTGCTGCTCCTCCAATTTGTGGTGGGACTCACTCTGTCCATGGAGGAGGCCCAGGACAGGTCGGATACGGAAGGGGGAGTTGAAGTGCTGAGCCACCGGGAGATCGGCTTGGTTAATGCAAACTGTGCGGAGGTATTGGGCGAAGCGATCGCCAAGTTTGCGCTTGGTCTCACCGATATAGAGCAGCAGATGCAATAGATGAGGTTGGAGGAGGTGCAGGTGAACCTCTGCCGCACCTGGAAGACTGTTTGGTCCTTAGGAGTCGAGGATGGAGGAAAAGCGACAAGTGTAGCATTTCCTGCGGTTGCAAGGGAAAGTACTAGGGGAGGGGTTGGTTTGGGTGGGAAGGGATAAATTGATCAGGGAGTTACGGAGGGAGCGGTCACTGCGGAAAGCCAAAAGGGGAGGAGATGGGAAGATGAGGCCAGTGGTGGGGTCGTGTTGGAGGTAGCAAAAATGTTGGAGAATTATCTGTTGTATGTCGCAGCTGGTAGGGTAGAAGGTGAGGACAAGGGGGACTCTGTCCTTGTTACAAGTGGGGGGAGGGGGGGGGAGATGGGGAGTGAGAGTGGAACTACGGGATATAGATGAGACCCTGGTGAGAGCCTCATCTATAGTCGAAGAGGGGAACCTCCGTTCCCTGAAGAATAAGGACAGCTCCGATGCCCTGGTGTGGAACACCTTATCCTGAGTGCAGATGCGGTGCAGACAGAGGAACTGGGAGTAGGGGATAGAGTCCTTACAGGAAGCAGGGTGGGATAATGAATACTGCCACAATAAGTAATGAATGCTGCTGATATCTCAAAACCTTTTCTTCAAGTTTTATATTTTGTTTATGGGTATTTTAATAAAATATGCATTTATTTCCTGGAGGACCAAAGGAGATGACCTATTTTTTGAAACCAATGAAAAACAAGAGAGGGTACTCTTGCTACTCTGTTTTGCTGCCAGATCCAGGATGTTGATTTATGGCAATAAAAGTGATGTCTTCTTCTTCTTGCGTATGGCGTGCACAGCCTAAAGTTGTAGGTCAACTTGTTCTATTTGATCTTATTTGATTGTGCACACCAGGTTGATTGCATTCGTTGAAACAGGGCGGACCACGTGAAGGTTGCAATCTCCCACCCCAAAGTGATGTCAATATATTGTCATCAGGGCCCCTCGAGAGTTAACAGGAATCTGCACATAGCATGATCTCTATGTGCCTGCAGCCCTTTCTTTCACGTGGCAGTGGTGGAGGTGGCTTTGAAAAATAGCAGTGAAGCCACCTTGCAATGGTTGCATCACTTCTTGGAGAAGTTGCACACTACAACTCAGTGCCAACGAAGTCCAAGATGGCACCGAGTGGAAATGTTGCTAGGGGTTATAGAAACATAGAAAATAGATGCAGGAGTAAGCCATTCGGCCCCTCGAGGCAGCACCGCCATTCAATATGATCATGGCTGATCATCCAAAATCAGTACCCCATTGTGGCCTTTTCCCATATCCTTGATTCCCTCAGCCCCAAAGCTAAATCTAACTCTCTCTTGAAAATTTGGAGTGAATTGGCCTACACTGCCTTCCATGGCAGAGAATTCCACAGATTCACAACTCTCTGGGTGAAAATGTTTTTCCTCATCTCTGTCCTAAATGCCCTACCCCTTATTCTTAAACTGTGACCCCTGGTTCTAGACTCCTCCAACATCGGGAACACTTTTTTTCTGCATCTACCCTGTCCAATCCTCGAAGATCATTCTTCTAAATGGCCCCATAGCAGAAGCATCCACGTCGCGGGGCTGGAATCTGGAAATATCCCGAGCTAATTCTGCTACCACCATCATCTATTGCAACAAGTTATGGCTCCCACTGATTGTCACCGGAAGCTAGCTTCCTTTTCAGAACGGACGATGATAGCGATGTCAACATTTGAAACATGGAAGATGGACACGAAAGAAGATGATCCTTCTAAATTCCAGCGAATACAAACCCAGTCAACCCATTCACAGATCAAAAAAGTTTACTGTTTCTCTTTACACAAGTGAAAGCCTGACCTGTTCAGGCTTACCAGCGTTTTCTGTTTTTGTTTTATTATTTCCAGCATCTGTGGTTTTTAAAATGTTCCCAAGTGTTCTTTCAAACTCCTAGCTAGTGCTTGGAGGGTGCTGGCAGACTGTGTGGCATCAGGAGGCAAATCACTTGACAAAAATGGATCAGCCTCTATTTCCATAATCAACAATATATACTTCACCGTTTCAGTGAAGTTCCTAGCGATAAACGACATCCACACCCCCTTAACACTCCCTCAGGGAGATCCAACTGATACCGAATGTCAGAGGTTGTATCGTACTTGCGATGTCAATGGTAGTTATCTTGAACTTTATCATTGTTCAAATGCAATTTTTCATTAACAGCCATATCTTCACACCGAAGCTCTGGAATTCAGTATTTTTCACACAGAGTGGTGAATCTCTGGAATTCTCAGCCACAGAAGGTACTTGAGGCCAGTTCATTGGCCACATTTAAGAGAGAATTAGATGTGGCCCTTGTGGCTAAAGGGATCAGGGGGTATAGAGAGAAGGCAGGTACAGGATACTGAGTTAGATGATCAGCCATGATCATATTGAATGGCGGTGCAGGCTCGAAGGGCTGAATGGCCTACTCCTGCACCTATTTTCTATGTTTCTATATAACTCACACAAGCAAATTCTCTCACTAACAAATGACTTTGATCTTTTCTAGAAGAGAAGACACAAAGTGCTGGAATAACTAAGCAGGCCAAGCAGCATCTCAGGAGAACATGGATAGGTGATGTTTCAGATCTGGACCCTTCTGCTCTCTTCTACCTAGCCGTCATTCGTAGCAAGTAGGTAGACACAAAATGCTGGAGTAACTCAGCAGGACAGGCAGCATCTCTGGAGAAGGAATGGGTGACATTTTGGGTTGAGACCCTTCTTCAGATAATTGCCTTATGATACATCCTTGGGAGGATGACATTATTATAATAACCATCATCATCATCATCATCAGGGTGGTTTGAGAGTTTCTGGGAATCTGCAGATAATTTAGTTTCTATGCACTACTGGTCTTCTTTCCAGGCAGGAATAGTGGAAATGATTTTGAGAGATGCAGTTGTAGCCAAAGATCCGATAGCGAGCAAGATAGCCCACTCCTGCTAAATGCAATGGGCTGACGTAAGTAAGTAAGTAAGTTTATTGGCCAAGTATTCACATAGTAGGAATTTGCCTTGGTGCTCCCCCCACAAGTAACATGACATAGTGACATTTACGAATGACTCAGAAAACACTAAACATTAATAAAAATAAAACATTAATGATAAAACACCATTGATCAAGCATTTGAACCAACAAAATACCAGATCAAAGGGAGGCTACAGATTTTTGGCTGTTGAGTAGAGCAACTACTCGTGGATAAAAACGGTTTTTATGTCTGGCTGTGGCAGCTTTGACAGTCCGGAGTCGCCTTCCAGAGGGAAGTGATTCAAAGATTTTGTGGCCAGGGTGAGAGGGGTCAGAGATGATCTTGCTCGCTCGCTTCCTGGCCCTTGCAGTGTACAGTTCATCAATGGAGGGAAGGTTGCAGCCACTAACCTTCTCTGCTGATCAGACGATTCGCTGCAGCCTCCAGGTGTCATGCTTGGTGGCTGAGCCAAACCAGACCATGATGGAGAAGGTGAGAACAGATTCTACGATGGCCGTGTAGAATTGGACCATCATTGCCTGTGGCAGATTGTGCTTCCTCAGCTGCCGCAGGAAGTACATCCTCTGTTGTGCCTTTTTGACTGTGGAGTCGATGGTTGCCCCCCACTTAAAGTCCTTGGAGATGATGGTTCCCAGGAACTTAAAAGACTCCACAGATGTGACTGTGGTGTTGTTGATGGTGAGTGGGGTGAGGGGAGGAGGAGCTCTCCTAAAGTCTACAATCAGTTCCACTGTCTTAAGAGCATTGAGCTCTAGGTTGTTGCAATGGCACCAGGATGCCAGCTGTGACACTTCCTGTCTGTAGGCAGATTCCTCCCCATCCTGGATCAGTCCAATCAGGGTTGTGTCGTCCGCAAACTTGAGAAGCTTGACAGAGGTGTCTGTGGAGGTGCAGTCAAAGGTATCAAAGGTATTTTATTAGTCACATTCACATACACCCAGGTGTAGTGAAATGAAATGCTTTGGTGTGGAGAGAGTACAGGAGAGGAGAGAGTACGCAGCCTTGCGGTGTTCCTATGCTGAGTGTTTGCGAGTCCGAGATGTGCTTTCCCAGCCTCATGTGCTGCTTCCTGTCAGTCAGGAAGTTAGTGATCCACTGACAGAGGGGTTCAGGCACAGTCAACTCGGAAAGTTTGTAGTGTAGTAGCTCTGGCACAATGGTGTTGAATGCAGAGCTAAAATCAACAAACAGGATCCTCACATGGGTCCCCTGGCGGTCTAGGTGCTGTAGGATGAAGTGCAGGCCCAGGTTGTCTGCATCATCCACAGATCTATTGGCCCAATATGCAAACTGCAGAGGGTCCAGCAAGGAGTTTGTGATATTTTTCAGCCTGGCCAGCACAAGCCTTTCGAGTGTCTTCATGACTTCAGAGGTCAGTGCGACAGGCCTGTAGTCGTTAAGACAAGTAACCCTTGCCTTTTTGGGTACAGGGACAATAGTGGAGACTTTGAAGCAGGCAGGGACAGTACATGTTTGCAGGGACTGGTAAAAACATGTCTGTATAGACTGGTGCAAGCTGTTTGGCACAGAGCTTAAGATTAGAGGGGGAAACATTGTCAGGTCCTGGAGATTTCCGGCTCTTTTGTCCTCTGAAAAGCCTCTCCACCTCGTCTATTTTTATTGTTGATATTGGATAAGTAATGTTGTGCAGCACAGAGGGTGTGGGTGATTGGGTGTGAAGTGGTGATCGGAGGGGAGTGGGTGTAGAAAGGCCCAGTCTTTGCAGACTGAGGTCAGGCTGTGAAGTGTTAGGTTGGGTTGGGAAAGGGTCCACTCTTTTCATACTGGAATCTTGCCTTAAGTAGGTGTGAAGTGGTGAATGGGCAGGAGAGGTTACAGGGTCCATTATTTGCAGACGGGGTCTGGCTGTATTTGTTGGGGAGGGGTTAGCAGGGTTATGTTTCTGATTTTCAAACCTGCAGTAAAACTCATTCAGGTCGTTGCTCAGCTGACGATTGTCCAAAGAGCGGGGGGGGGGGGGGGGGGGGGGGGCTTTCCTTGTAGCTGGTAATTTCTTGCAAGCCCTTCCAAACTGAAGAGTCACTACCTGAGAACTTGCTTCTCAACTTCTCAGAGTACCTTTCCTTGGCAGCTCTGATTTCTCTTCTCGGCTTGTACTTGGCCTGCCTGCAGAGGTCTGCATCCCCGCTCCTGTAGGCCTCCTATTTAGACCGTCGGAGCTGTCTAAGTTCTGCAGTGAACCAGGGCTTGTTGTTGTTGAACCATGTCTGGGTCTTAGTTGGAATGCAACTGTCCTCGCAAAAGCTGACATATGATGATACAGTGTCATCATATCATGTCATCGAGGCTTGTGGTTGCTTCCTTGAACACATTCCAATCTGTGCAGTCAAAGCA
Source organism: Amblyraja radiata (assembly GCF_010909765.2). Taxonomy (NCBI): domain Eukaryota; kingdom Metazoa; phylum Chordata; class Chondrichthyes; order Rajiformes; family Rajidae; genus Amblyraja; species Amblyraja radiata. The sequence continues at coordinate 81,184,992 of NC_045959.1, forward strand.
GGATTGTAGGTTCTCAATGCCGTCGCTTGTCCACCTTTTCGTTGTTCTGAACATAGGCTTAGCAGCTTTTAGTTTCTGCCTGTAGGTCGGAATAAGGTGAACTATGCAATGATCAGAGACCTAGAACCGCCCGGGGAACAGAGCGATATGCGTTCTTGATTGCCGTATAACAGTGATCAAGTGTTCTCTCCCCTCTGGTGGGGCAGGTAACATGAAGTCTGTATTTTGGACGGTCACGGCTGAGGTTAGCTTTGTTAAAGTCCCCCAAAACAATGAACATGGAGTCCGGGAAGTCACTCTCTACACTCATTACCTGGTCAGTGAGCATTTGCGCCTCATGTACGCAGGCTTGGGGGGAATGTAAACTCCAGTGAGAATAAAGGAAGCTGACCATGCCATACCGTGTAGTACGCAACGGAGCTGAACATGGGCCATTTCTTCGTCCATTTCAGTAATCCAACCTTACTTTGTACATCCCTCTCGCAGTGTAATCAGCGTTGCGGGCGAACAGTTTGCGTGTGTGATATAGGGTTAGATTCATAATTCTGTTCAATCAATTCTGTTAAATTTTGTTAAAGATGAATATGTTAACAAATTATGATTCTGTTAATTGTCTATTTTAATGTTTTTTTTAAAAAGCTTTTGTATTTTTTAAATGGCACATGTGCTGCGTTTGAGTTTGAGTTGATTTTTGTATTACTCTTGCACTGTAATTCAACTAATCACACTGTTCACAACTGCGGTATTTGGAAAATAATAGCAATATGAAGATTCCAGTTGCTCTGCTCTTGGAATCTCGGAATGTTCCTTAATGGTTTTTTGTGTCTATGGAATTGTTTTTCAACAATAAAATGGGTCTGGTCTTCCCAAGAGCCAGAGAGTGGAATGAAATCTGTCTGTAATGGTGGGGTTATCTAAATGAAGTATTTAACAAAATAAAATTTGTTTCGAGCTAGATTAAAAAACGATGTATAACTTGAGGATGGTTTTATTCAGCGACCATACAACTGATTAGATTGTGCAGGAAAGGACACACATACACGTTTAAGAAGGAACTGCAGATGACGGAAAATCACATTGCAACCTCCCCGCAACTTTACCCTGGCATCCCAGCCGTGCTGATCCGGGCCAGACTTCCCACACGCTGTGGAAGGAACATAGGCATCATTTTGCTTTTTATTACGAGGCAGAGAGGCAGAAAGAAAATGAGGTGAAGATTTTTACCAAAGATATTTGATTTTTACGAGGATGTTCCCGTAACCGGCTTCTGTCTCCGCACTAGTATCTTTGCTCCGCTATCGCGGACAAAGATGGCGGAGCCGGAAGCCGGTTACAGAAATGGGGCCGAAATTTACCCATGAATCTGCCCATGACCGTACTATGTCTTTTTTGTCGAGTGGTCTATCTTGCTTGCTGTAGGATCTTTGGTTGTAGCCACCTTACAAATGTTGCAACACCTCCTGTGGGAGGTGCGCACTGCAGCCACAATGCACTGTTGAAGGATATCTTGGTGCCAACAAAACTGGCTTCTTTATTACTTTGAGGGGGGTTCACAACTGGAAATCACATACTGGCAGTGAAAGTATGAAAGTGAGAGCGCGTTAAATTCCGTTGGTTTCGTGGGAGCTATAGTTAAGAGATACAGTACGGATACAGGATCTTTGGCCCACCGAATCCATGCCGATCATCAATCACCCGTTCACTCGTTCCATGTTATCCTACTTTCTCATCCGCCCCCTACACACTAGGGGCAATTTAAACAGTTCAATTAACCTACAATCCCTTAAGTCTTTGGGAAGTGGGTGGAAACCCACGCAGTCACAGCTAGAACAAGCAAATTCCACACAAACAGCACCCAAGGTCAGGATGGTGCAGAATCATGGTATGGAAAACCTCATCCTGGGTGCAGATGCAACCTCCTGCACCCATGCAAAACTCACCAACTTCACCACCAATTGCACTCAAATTCACTTGTACCATCTCCAACATCTCCCTACTGTTTCTAGATCTCACCGTCTCCATCACAGGAAACACACTATTGACCGACATCCACTATAAACCTACTGCTCCCACAGCTATCTTGACTACATTTCTTCCCACCTTTCTTGTAAAGATTCTATCCCCTATTCCCAATTCCTCCGTCTACACCGCACCTGCACCCAGGATGAGGTTTTCCATACCAGGGCATCGGGGGATATCCTCATTCTTTAGGAAACAGGGATTCCCCTTCTCCATATCCCACAGCTCCGCTCTTGCTCCCCCTCCCCTCCATTTGTAACAAGGACAGAGACCCCTTGTCCACACCTTCTACCCCATCAGCCGTCGCATACAGCATATAATCCTCCAACATTTTCGCCGCCTCTAACGGGATCCCACTACTGGTCACATCTTCCCATCGCCACCCCTTTCTGCTTTCCGCAGACACCGTTCCCTCCCCAACTCCTTGGACCCTTCCCACACAAACCACCCCCCGCCCAGGTACTTTTCCCTACAACTGCAGGAGATGCAACACCTGTCCCTTTACCTCCTGCCTCGACTGCATCCAAGGACCACAACTTTTTTTTCAGGTGAGGCAGTGATTCTATTGCACCTCCTCTAACCTCATCTACTGTATCCGCTGTTCCAGGTGTCAAATCCTGTACATCGGCGAGACCAAGCGCAGGCTCGTCAATTGTTCCGCTGAACACCTCCGCTCAGTCGGCCTTAACCTACCTGATCTCCCCGCTATTCAGCACTTTTACACTCCCTCCCATTCCCTTTCTGTCCTGGGCCTCCTCCATTGTCAGAGTGAGGCCCAGTGCAAATTGGAGGAACAGCACCTCATATTTCGCTTGGGTAGCTTACACCCCAGCGGTATGAACATTGACCTCTAACTTCAAATAGCCCTTGCTTCCCCTCTCTCTCCATCTCCTCGCCCTTCCCAGTTCTCCCACCAGTCTTACTGTCTCCGACTACATCCCATCTCTGTCCCGCCCACTCCCACTACCCTGACATCAGTCTGAAGGACCTCGACCCGAAATGTCACCCATTCCTTCTCTCCAGAGATGCTGCCCGTCCTGCTGAGTTACTCCAGCATTGTGTGTCTACCGTCGATTTAAAGCAGCTTCTGCAGTTCTTTCCCACACATAGCATGTAGATTATTGAGTAGTAATCTGGATATTCAAATGGCCCCAAGGAACAGAGCAGCTGCGTCTAGCACCAAAAGACCCAGGTTTGATCCCGACCTTGGGTGCTGTCTGTGTGGAATTTGCTCGTTCCAGCTGCGACCACGTGGGTTTTCACCGGTTTCCACCCACTTCCCAAAGACGTATAGGATTGTACGTTAATTGAACTGTTTAAATTGCCCCTAATGTGTAGGGACCGGGTCCTGTACATCGGCGAGACCAAGCGCAGGCTCGTCGATCGTTCCGCTGAACACCTCCACTCAGGTATTGGTGATCGATGGTCGGCATGGACTCAGTGGGCCAAAGGTCCTGTATCTCTAAACTATAGCTCCCTCGACACCAACAGAATTTTAACACGCACTTACTTTCATTCTTTCACGGCCAGTTTGATTTCCAGTTGTGAACGCCCCCCCCCCCTCCCCCACAAAGTAAAAAAGCTAGTTTTGTTGGCACCAGCAGTGCATTGTGGCTGCAGTATGTACCTCCCACAGGAGGTGCTGCAACATTTGCAAGGTGGCTGCAACTGCACCTTTCAATCATTTCCACTATTCTTACCTGGAAATGTGGAAATATTATACAATAGAATTGATCAGATGATAACTTGTGTGAGGAACATATGTTGTTGCAAGAGAAGGACTTGGAGCTGAGGTTTTCAGAAATACATGGCCCCACAAAGAAATAAAGAACACACACACACACAGGAGAACAGATAGCTTATCAGGAACAGATATCAGGAGGAGGAGCCATCTTGGGGAACGGCTGCTAACCAGCAGCCGTCCGTTTAATTCACTTTTTTTTTGTAGTTTTAGTGAGTCCTGTGCTTTGTTTGTTAAAAAGTTAGACTTTTTAATGTGGGGGGAAGGGGGTAACTAAATTTCTAGGTCTCTACCTGGTCGGTGAGGCAGCTTTTTCTCCGGGCTGCACCGTCGACCCGTCCTCGTGGCCTACCAGCGGGCGTGGAGTGCCGTTTCCTGGCGGGGACTGCCCAGCACCTCTGCTTCGGTGGCGGCACAGCGCTGGACTGCTATCGCGGAGTGGAGCGGAGCGGGCGATGCCTTGCCTGGGTCGCCGCGCTGGAGCTCCGGTGAGCTGTGACCGCCGAGTTCATCACCTCCGGGCTGCGGGTCTGCGGAGCGGGCGGCGCCGACTTCATCATCGGAAGCCTGGGAGCTCCAAACCGGCGCGGCCTTGTCGGCTTCGGAAGCCGCGGTCTCCGGTTAGGAAGCGGCCGTTCCAGGTGGCCCAGCCGCTGAGTGGACTCTCCCGACGCCGGGGCAACAGCACCCGGCCAGAACGGCCAGGAACATCGGGCCTCCGTAGAGGCAATAGCGGAGGCCTCAATTAGGCCTAACTTTGGGAGAACTGGGGATGGGGACTGGACATTGTGCCTTCCCCCACAGTGGTAACCATTGTGGGGGGATGATTTTTGTATGTAAGTGAATATTTAAGTTTGTGTCCAAGATGGCTGTCGGAAGGGAGAGTGTACGCTGGCGCGGTTTGGCTGCCGCTGCTCTCTCTTCACATTGTGTTTTCGATTTTTTTTGGTCTTTGGATCGAATTCTGTCTTTGTGTATTGGTGATGTCTTTATTATTTATTTTATTCCGATTACATGTTTTTTTACTCTTGTTAATTTCTGTAAGGTGTCCTTGAGACTTTTGAAAGGCGCCCTCAAATAAAATTTATTATTATTATTATTATTATTATCATAACATGGAGATGTTGATGTGGATAAGCATAGCTCTGTTTGCTTTGAAGCAGCTATAACGCTTTCAGAAGTTGTATTTGGTTTAGTTTGGTGTTTACAGAGTAGAGGTTATTGATGAGTTTCCGGACACGTCTCATGTCTCAGGACATGAGCATCATATGTCCTTTCTTTATGGTACATCTTTGAGCTCAGGTGTGCAATAAAGTGGATTTATGGAAGTCTATATTGGGTCGTGGCCACCAAGGCTAGATAATAGTATGTGATCTGGTTTGTGCTGTTTAAATGTATTTATGTTGAGATAAGAGATAAGGCATAAGTGATGGTTGTGTGACCTTTGTATAAGGATGGTTTCTTATGTTTATAGAAAACTGAGAAAGTAACTCTGTTTTGATAATCTTCCATTTGCTGTGTGGAATGCAATTAGTGAGGCCTTACATTCCTTTCATCCAGAGATAGAAGGGGGAGGTTGTAATTCAGAATGAAACTAGACCCGAGCTTGGGAAGAATTTATCATGTGTGACAATTAGTGGCCTTTGTGTGGGTGGGGATTGTAGAAATAACTTAAGTCCTTACCACTTTGTAAGAATGGGGCAAAACTCATATTTAATCCATAGTAACTGTATTTTAACTATGAAGTAGGGAAATTATTTGTGAAGTGTATTGTGTTTTAATTAGGATTGTAAGTATTAGACTTTGTTTAAATCTGAAGTTTTAGAAATAACTTTCTTTTCCAAAAGTGAAAATATATGTTGTGTGTATGTATTGTGTGATTGCTATATGATGTGTATTTTATATTCTGAGAGGTGGTCTCTGAGAATTTGTTTTATATTTCTGTGGTTTTACTTCATTGAAATAAAATGATTTTGAGCAAAGAGGTTAAAGAAAACCAGAGGGAAAAGGGTTGTAATGGGGCCAGAAAAGGGAAAATCATGCGACTATACGTGTTGTCAATCACTGGAAAGGATTTAGTTGATTGGTTAATGCAAATAAGCTAAATGTATGGTAAACCATAATGATTGGTTAATAGTTTGCCACTCCTTCTGTATCATAATTGTCTAATACCTATATAATGTGTTACGTTTGTACCAAAGTAGTAGTTCTTTCGACCTGCCCCAGAGTTTGTAGCTGTTGGAAGGTTTAAAGAATTATCCAGCGCTGTCAGAATAAAGAATTGATTTTACCAGCAATGGTTTGAATTAAGTTTTCTAGAATTGGACTGACAAAAGAACTTAGTTTAACAGAAAGAGCAGTAGTGCAAATAAACCAAATCATCTGCAGATTCCCAATAACTCTCGTCACCCTGATTATTATAATAAATTGCCATCCTCCCAAACCTCGCCCTAAATTTTAACTGGAGTAACATTCTCCGCCCTTCCAATTTGCTACACTGCAATTGCCTTGTATCATAAGACAATCGTCTGAAGAAGGGTCTCTCAACCCAAAATATCACCCATTCCTTCTTGCCAGTGATGCTGCCTGTCCCACTGAGTTACTCCAGCATTTTGTGTCTAGCCTTGTATCATATTCCTGTAGCATTGATGTTCCCGAATCCAGTTCTCTCCATATTTGGATTTCAAAATCCACATCTTAGTTTATAAAAATAAATCATGGCCTTGGCCATATCATAAAGAAAGCACATCAGCGCCTCTACTTCCTGAGGAGATTACAGAGAGTCGTTATGTCAAGGAGAACTCTCTCGAACGTCTACAGATGCACAGTAGAGAGCATGCTGACCGGTTGCATCGTGGCTTGGTACGGCAACCTGAGCGTCCAGGAGCGGAAAAGGCCGCAAAAAGTTGTAAACACTGCCCAGTCCATCATCGGCTCCGACCTCCCTACCATCGAGGGAATCTATCGCAGTCGCTGCCTCAAAAAGGATGGCAGCATCATCAAGGACCCACACCATCCTGGCCATACACTCATCTCTCCGCTGCCATCAGGTAGAAGGTACAGGAGCCTGAAATCTGCAACATCGAGGTTCAAGAACAGCCTCTTCCCCACAGCCATCAGACTATTAAACACAACCTCAAAAATACTCTGAACTATAACAGCCTATTGAACACTGTGTGTGTGTGTGTGTGTGTATGTGCGTGTGCGTGTGCGTGTACGTGTACGTGTACGTGTACGTGTACGTGTACGTGTGTGTGTGTGTGTACACTGATCTGCATTTATGCCTACAATATTCTGTTGTGCTGCAGCAAGCAAGAATTTCATTGTCCTATCTGGGACACAAGACAATAAACTCTCTTGACTTGACTTCCCAACACCAATCATTCTGCCTTGTTTCATCGATAATATCTTGGCAATCATGCTAGAATGATGCAACGGTTAAGGGAAATTGTTAATAATATTCAAGATAACAGCAGATTTACACATCTCTTCATAGAACTACTTCATCTGGATGGAATTTAATAGAAAATTGTGAGGTGGTGCATTTTGGAAGTCTAACATGGGCAAGACGTACAATGTGAATAGTAGGGCTCTGGGACATTGTAGAGCAGAGGGATCTAGGTGTGCAGGTACATAGGTGGTGGCACAGGATGATGGGGGGGGGGGTCCATAAAGTATTTTGGCACATTGGCATTCATCTGTCAGAGTATTGAGCATATAAGTTGAGAGGTCATGTTGCAGTTATACAAGACGTTGGTGAGGCCGTATTTAGAGTATCGTGTTCAGTTCTGGGGACATTGTTATCGGAAAGATGTTGTGAAGTTAGAAAAGGTACAGAGAAGATTTACACAGATGTTGCTAGGACTCGAGGGTCTGAGCTAAAGGGAGGATGAGCAAACTGAGACTGGGTGGAGTACAGGAGGATGAGGGACGGTCTTGGAGGTTTTATAAATCACGAGAGGAATAGATTGGGTGAACGCACCGAGTTTCTTGCTCAGAGTGAGGGAAATGGAGAACCAGGGGGCATACGTTTAAGGTGATGGGGAAAGATTTTATAGGAATCCAAGGGGTAACTTATTCCGTACACCCACCACCCTTTGTGTGGAAGGAGCTGTAGTTGAGGCAGGAACTATTGCAATGTTTAAGAAACAATTAGACAGGTATATGGATAGAATAGGTTTAGAGGGATATGGGCCAAATGCAGGCAAGTGGGACTAATGTAGATGGGACATGCTGGTTGTTGTGGGCAAGTTTGGCCAAAGGGCCTGTATCCACGCTGTATGACCCCATCGCCAGCACCAGTTAAATGAAAAATCCTCTCTTTCTTGAAGCCTTATTATGTGATAGCAATATCAAACACCTTTCTGCCATCATTTACAGGACCTTAGTAAAATCTGTTCACTTTTAAACTTGTGCCTTTAATTATAAAGCTAAAAAATTCAACCTTGACGAATGATCACATTTTAAAATCCACACAATGGTATCAAGCTTGATGCTATTCTGGAGTGTATTAAACTCCAAATACTCACAGAAACATACTCCCTTGTGCTTTAAAACAAAAGGACATCCTTTCAGGCTGCAAATGCTGCTGTGTTAGGAACCTAGCATTAACAGCTACCCTCCACTGCCATTCCTTTAAAAAAAAATCACCAATGGGTCAGTGAAGGGTAGCTCCCTGCAATGGAATAAACTGCAAATGTAGGAAATCAGCAATAAAACCAAGTTCCAGAAACAGTCAACAAGTCAGTCAGCAGCTGCATAAAAAACTTTTTTTCTACTTTGTTTCAGACTGTCATTGGGCAAGTGACTCAGCCACTCAGTGCCAAGAACAAGGGCTTGTGTTGACAGATACAGATTGCCAAGATACTGCAATCTCGCTCATCTACTTCCTGTTAGGTATATTAGGAGCTGCTCACTCTCACATTTAATAACAAAGCACTTCACAGCCCCAAGATTTTTATTGGCAGAAACCTCAATGGCCATAGAGCTGCACAGCTCAGGAATGATAGGTAGACTGGCAGTGCCGAGGTAGACCACAAGATCTGGATGGCCCATAAATGCTAAAAAGTCTCAACAAATGTCTCGCTTGCCACAGAACTCCACGCAGACTCCAGCAATAGTCCAGCAGTAAATTAAAGTAAAGCAGTCAGTAGTAAATCAAAAGAACAACTGAGCCCAATAACATCAGGACATCTATAATCATGGCCTTGAAATCCATTTGAACTTCTTGTTGAATCAGTCAAAACAGGCAAACGGTTGAGGAAAAAAGAGAATTTAATATATTGGAAAATCGTTTTAAGAACAGGCTGGAAACTCTCAGTGGGTTGGGTGACAGAAATTATTTTTAGGATTAAAACCTCAAAGTTTAGTGTTCGCATCACTAAAGACCACAAGATCTGCATACATAATATGGTTCACTAAAGTATTACCAGTCATGCACCCAGTATTACAGGCTTTCAATTGCTTGGACAGATCATCAATATAAAGATTAAAAAGGACTGGGGACAAAATTCCCCTGTCTAACACCATTGCTAACCCCAAATGGGGCTGAGACCCTACTGCCCCATTTTACTTGCATAGTCTGGTGGGTATACCAGTAAGCCAGAATTCTCACAATGTTTTTAGGCACCCCTCTTTGACTCAATTTAACAAACAGCTTTCATAAACACAATCAAAGACTATGGAAGCATCAATAAAGCACATAAGAATTTATGATTTTTTACTTCTATATTTGTTTACAATCTCCTTTAGGGCATATATACACGTCAGTGCCATGTTCAGCTTTATAACCAAACTGGTTATCTGTGGAGTTCAAACTTATTTAACCTATCCAGCAGAATTCTTTCTAGGACTTTTGACAATATGCTGGCTAAAGCTATGGGCCTGTAATTATTTAGGTTGCCTACTTTATTCACTACGGCTCCACGGGGCGGGCGGGGAAAAGAAAGGAAGAGGCGGAAACAGTAGGACTAGAAGGAGAGCTAGGAAGGGTGAGGAGGGAGAAGACAAGGGCTATCTAAAATTAGAGAAGTCAATGTTGATACCGCTGGGGTGTAGACTACCCAAGCTGGTCTCCTCACTACATTTACTGCTGGCTCCAGTCGCAAATCTGAGTTTGAGTGATCTGTGCAAGGCATTCATTGATGCTGGAATTCCACTGTGGAAATTGGAAAACAAATCTCTGAGATTTTTTGGGGAAATACACAGAGGAACATATACCGAGCGAGTCAACATTACGGAAAAATGATGTTGACAGCAACTTCAACATTATTGTGCAGAAAATTAGAGATGAAGTTGCGTGCAACAAAATATGGATCTCAATAAACGAGATAACCGATGCTGTGTGGGGATATGTTGCCAATGTGGTCATCTGTATACTGGAGGCAGGTCAACCATCAAAGGAGTATTTGTTGACATCGGAAGTATTGGAGAAGTCAAACAGCTCAACTATTGCTCAGTTGTTTACATCTCCACTTGCTGTACTTTGGCCAGAAGATATAAAGCATGAGAATGTTCTTCTGTTTGTGAAGTTTTATTCCCCAAAATGTTGCATTTGACATGCTTAGCTCAAGGACTTCATAGAATTGCCAAACACATACGTAGCTCGTTTCAAAATGTCGATCGCCTAGTTTCCAATGTCAAGAAAATCTTCCTCAAAGCAGTCACATGTGGAGTTGTTCAAGGAAATGGCACCCGAGATTCCGCTACCTCTGCCCTTTTTGACTAGGTGGGGTGCATGGTTCTCTGCTGTACTCTACGATGCTACAAATTTGAAAGAAATTGTTTATTGCTTCTAATTTTGCTTCTGTGTTTATTGCTTCTAATTTTGCAAACTTCCCACAAGCTATCACTTCCCTTGAGGAACGTGGCAAAACATTAGTGAATAACTTACAGGTTTTCAACAAAGTAACTGACGATGTAGGTAAAGTTCCTGGCGATGTAGGTAAAGATATGCAAGGAAAATGTGAGAGAGTGATTTTAACTAACAATGATCTTGAAGAAATACAAAACATAGCTAAAGTTCTCAAAGGTAGTTATAATGCACAAGATATTGACATGAATATAGAGTTTCGGGTATGCACCAGTGACCTCAGCTGAGGTAGACAGAGGTTTTTCACAATGAAGCATATTCTGTCTGACAGACGGCATAATTTAACACCAGATAATTTCAAATAAATGCTAGCAATTATGTGCATCCAGGCAACTTTGGTCATTTAATGTAGTATACCTTCATATTATCATTTTTAACCATATTTTGGTGGTGGAAATAAATGCTTTTTTAGGTCAATAAATGCCTTTATCGTGCCTTTTTTGTAATTTTATTATGTATTTTTTCCTGCCTATTTCAGTGTTTTTTAAGTGCCTAAACATCCTAGCTCCATTTAGGATCAACTGCCTGAAACCTAAAGGTTAGCTTGAATCTTCAATAGCCGGCAATTTAAGTGATACCTTGCTTTGTTTGCTCTCCTCAAATGCATCGACTCACTTCCCTTCAGGCTTGCTCATGCAGACTATAACCATCTTTATGTTCAAATGCACTGCCAATTTTGGCATTGATCTCTTCCCCCCCCCCCCCCACCCCACCACCACCACCACAGGAACTGCAAAATTCCACCAGTTTAAGGCATACCGATCTATATTCACTTTATCTTCCTTTCACTTCCCCCAAAGCAGTCACTTTTCTAATAGCCTGAACTTTCTATTTCCACCCTGACTTAAGAATTTATGATATATTTTATTCAAATGTGAATAAAATACCAGATATGTATCCCTTCAAGTGTTTAGGATTTTGCTCTTCCTCCATGCCAAAGTCTGTGTCATCTCCCTCTTTAATGATGATAGATGCAAAATGGTTAGGCTATAATTTGGGCCTAAAAGTGTCTTCTCTTTCCTTTTTTTCTCTTCACATATTTACAGATTAATCTTTAAAAAAAAACTAGAAGTTGGGCATTTGGCCCATCATGCCTGGTCTGACCAATGGGGGGAAAAACAGGAACGGGGTACTGATTTTGGATGATCAGCCATGATCATATTGATCAAAGGGTCAAATAGCCTACTCTTGCACCCATCTTCTTTGTTTCTATAAGATTAAAATAAATGTTTGCATAGGGACCATTTTCCTGCACTAACCACACACCTTTGATCAATTCAATATCTAAAATATCAATGTCAATTTTATATACTCAATCACTGAGGCTCCAGGTGTCATGAATAACATTTCCAAATATTCACCAACTTTTTGAAGCGGTGACCTCCCAGACAGGGAAACCATAATTGTTACAGCTTACCTATCAAGCCCCTTAAAAAGTTTCATTATGATCGTTGTTCATTCTTGTAAACCTACAATAAATAATGAGAATGTCAAGGATCAATCAGGAGAACCTTCACACCTCTCTTTCATTCATAAGTGGTACCTTAGGGCTCCACATAATTAAAGCTAAATGTTTCTGTTGTACTCAAATGCTTTTGCAAGACATAACAAAATACCATTTCCCTTTCTAACTCTTTGTTGTACCTACATGCTAACTTTTCAGTAATGAGGGCACCAGAACTTCTAGGTCCCATTGAATACCACCAGTTGTCGGAATTATACAGCACAAACACAGGCCATTTGGCACAACATTTCTGTGCCAACCACTCATTTATACCATTTCAAGTTTTATTCACCCCTCATTACATCAACTTCTCGCAGGTTCTACCACTCGCAACACAACTAATCTTCTAACCCATGCATCTTTGACATGTGGGAAGAATCCAGTGCACCAGAGGGAAAACATTCACAGGGACAACATGCAAACTCCATACATCACACTGATGGCCAGATTTGAATCTTGGTCACCACATCCGAGAGGCTACCAGCTGCACCACTGAATATTTCAGTATTTACAACAAAATACTATGTCTTTATTTTATGAATGATCTCATTAAAGGACATATTCTCCACATTATATTCTGTCTGTCATCTTCTTCCCCATTCACTCAGTCCTTACCCCCAGAAGTCCTCGGGCATCCTCTGCACAACCCACATCACCACTTGGCTTTAATTAATTAATTTCATAAATTAATAAAGCCGTCCCCCTCCCCCTCCCACACCGGCCCCCAACAGCCCCGCCTGATGCCGAGCCCCTCCCCAGGCTGCAGGACGCTCCCCCACCGGCCCCCGCCTGAAGCCCCTCCCCGGCTGCAGAAAGCAACAAGAGACACAACAAGAAAGAATTGACTGAATAAATCACCTCTTTAACATTTAAATTGTTGTTATAATTTAAGAGTTAATCACATTTTAAGATATAATAAATCCCTTTTCCACTTGCCGTGCCCGTCAACTGCACCTGCGCAGTAATACCTGCGTGTTCTACGTCACAATGGGAACCCAATGGGAGGGAATGGCTGCGCCGCCGGAGGGTCGTTAAGGGTGGATGGGGGAGGGGTGGTGTTTGAGGGGTTGTGGGAAGAATCCAGTGCATTGCGTTGATGGACCAGCCCTCCCGTGTGAGAATGGTACCCAACGGGTCCCACTTAGTCTAGTATCCCTCTAAACCTTTCTTATCCATGTGCCATTTTAAATGTATTTTAGATGTTATTGTATCAGCCTCAACAACTTATTCTGGCTGCTTGTTTCACATACCTACCAACATGTTGCCCCGCAGATTCCTAAAAATCTTTCCCCTCTTGTTCTTTATTCCCCTACCCTGGGAAAAAGACTATTCATTCCACATATCTATCCCCTCATGATTTTATCCACCCAACAGTACCCTTCGGCCTGCTTCGCTCCAAGGAATGAAATCCCTGTCTGCCCATCATTTTCATATAGCTCAGGCCTTCAAGTCCTGGCAACATCCTCTTAACTCTTCTCTGCACTCTTTCCAGCTTAAAATCTTGGAATATTTGCTAATTTTGCAGCCATATCTCTGCTATATTTGTTAGATTTTAATTATTTATTCCTTTTTGGACTATTAGGTCACCTCTGCTGTTACAAAATGCTATGTGCATATAGATAAAGGTCATTCTGTTTTGGCTGTCCTATTTTTCTGTTTTACACATAATAGAAGTAGACACTAATTTTGCATACAGTTAGTTACCTGGCTGATATAATGAGCATCTAGATACTTGATATTCTCTTTTATTGAGAACATATTGGTCTGACCCATCAGTGACTCTGCCTCGAATGATTTCAATTGCTCTGGCATGAAATTTACTTTCAAGCAACTACTTCAAATGCACCTCAGCCTGTTAAAAGTGCTCTTCATACAATTTATTTTACTCGTCCTGCACATATCAACGCCTACAAATTATGCTGTCAATTATTGGTGCCACATCCATATTAATACAGCATTTGCTACAATCCAATGATAATTCAATTTCCTTAAATCAAATTCCATTCCTTCAAATGAATTGCAGCACTTTCTCTCACGCCTGGAAGATACCAAACCAAATGGAAGATATCAAACCAAAATGGAAACATTTCCAACAGGTAGAGTTTAAGAATAGTTAGTACAGATAACATGCTCCACAAAGCCTAAACTGTTCAAAATTCTCAAGATACTAATCCAGATAACTGTCACCAAGAAAAAAGGAAAAATGTCATTCATCTCATTTCCACACTCCTTGCCATTCCCTCATTTTATTATTTGCCTGTACTTGATATCTTAGCAAGTTGCCCTTTGAGCTTTCTCCTGTTTGCCATATTTCATGAAAGACCACGACTTGAAATGTTAACCGTTTCTCTTTTCACAGATGCTGACTGGCCTGCTGAAAGATCCAGCATTCACCATTTTCATCTCACTAACATCCTGGCAATAATTCTAATGAGTTCTTTTGAATTAAAACCAGTGATGGATATATTTTCCAAGCCTAGGGATACATTAATATTGGTTTCTTTAAAAAAGAACTAAATTGTTGAAATAAATTGAACATTATCTGTTGTGTAATATCTTGACAGCACATAAAAAACATTTATGCAATGATTACCTAACTTACCATAAAATATTCAGAAAAACAATTATAGCTTTTGCCTGTCAGGGCAGCTTTTTAAGACATAAACCACCAAAGGGCAGCACAGTGGCACTGCAATAGAACTGCTGCCTCGTACCACCAGAGACCCAGGCTCGATCCTGACTATGGGGCAAAATTTGTACATTCTACTTATGACCCCGTGGGTTTTCTCTGGGTACTCTGGTTTTCTCCTACATTCAAAGACGTGCAGGTTATTAGGTTAATCCTGTCAATTGCCCATGTGTAGGACACAAAAGTGGGATGAGATAAAACTAGTATACGCATAATTGATGGTCAGCGTGGACTCGGTGGGCTGGAGGGCCTATTTCCAAGCTGTATCTCTAAACATAAACAAATCAAAGGTGAGGCCATGTGCTTAAAACAGAAAAGCCTCCTAGCATTGAAAATGTGTCCTTCCTGTGGTAGGCGATGCACAAGATTCTGAATGGAGTTTTCTTGTTGTCACATAGGGTTAAGCACACGTTGCTTGGCAACAGCAGGGAGCTGAAACGACCACGTTACAAACAAAAATCAAGTCAAATTAATTCACAGTTACACATTGAAGACAAATAAATACCAGGGCGCAGCAGGTAGTAAGGAAACAACAGGGAACACAAGAGAAGCGGAGATTTGAACATGTACAGGAAGTACCGATAGTGGTATTATTTGTACCCAGTCTTCACAAAAACCACATTACAACAACAAAATGACAGCAGGGTCTTGACACGAAACGTCAACTGTATCTCATGCTCCACAGATACTGCCTGACCCGCTAAGTTCCTCCAGTAGTTTGGTTTTTGCTATTGATTACAACATCTGCAGTCTTGTGACTCCAAAAGTTAATAAAAGCACTGCTATTAGAGGCAGCGGGTATATTTCTGGCCACTGGACCATAGCAACTAGTTATTTTTCTTTTGCTTCCATATTATATTTGACAAAGCAGATGCAAGCTTTCCTGGAGTAACAAACAGGTTCAATTTTTACATATGTCCACAAGTCCCTATTTTTCACGTCTGAAAATAAACAGCAAAAAACTCAATCTGATAACCATACCTCTAGAATATTGTAGACATTCTGGCATCAAAGCATGTAAAAGACTCATAAGGATAAAAACTAAGTGGAGAGAGGAACTAGCTCTGCCATTCAGGGGAATGCATGTTGGGCGTTTGAATAGTATGGGAAGTTATTTGCGTGTCGGGCTTTCCATAAAACTAGCATTTGTAACCGGCGAATCATCTGTTAAAATCTGAATCATCATGGTATCAAAGTTTACATTACCTAGGTTTTTAACCAAAGATCTAGCACTCGAGAGAGAAAAAAAAAAAGAAGATTTTTTTTTTTTTTTAAATCACAACCTGCCCCATGAAACAACCATTGTATAATTGTTCTGTCGGCGCTCCAATATCCCTCTACAATATTATAAACACTTTCAACTAATCCAAATGGAAATATCTTTAGCCCATGTCCAATAATATTATAAACCATTTCAAACCGCAAAATCCACTTCAGTTACAAGTTGTGAAGGTCAGGAGATAGTGGACACGTCTTGCTATTTCTATAATACTGCATGATCTTTCCATAAGGAGGCATAACCTATTCTTTTAAGCCCTTGACAGATTAAAGCAGACAACTGATCTTTTATTTGCAAACATCCCTTGCGGTACTAAAATGTTGCAAAAGATTCACATGCTGATTGAGTATAACTTCTGTTCCTTAATAAATTGAGACAAAAATAAAAACTGCAATGCACACATACATGTTGGGTCTGAACCAACAGATGACTCTTTCCATTAAAAGCTCCCTGAAGATATACGAATCCTTTCCAATAATCTTGCTGTGTACAAATCGACCACCATCCTATACAAAAATTAAAATGCTGGAGTTAATCAGCAGGTCAGGCAGCATCAGTAGAAGAAATGGATGGACAATGTTCCAAGTCGGACCCACCCCAGTGCCCTCCCATTTCTCCCAATACCCAGAATACCCTGTTCCTTTTCTCTCCTCCGTCCATTCATATCAGATCCCATATTTCCCCTCCCCCTGTCCCGTTCCACCCATATCCCCTCCCTCTGGCTTTACACAAATTGATGGAGTAAATCAGCAGAACAGGCAGCATCTCTGGAGAGAAGGAATGGGTGACGTTTCAGGTCAAGACCATACTTCAGACAGCCAGGGAAGAGGGGGTCCAGAGCTATGGAATAGTAAGGTGTGAAAGCAAGATCAAAGCAGACAGATAAGAAAATGGCCTTACTCTTTTCTTATCTGCCACTTTCTTTTCTCCCCTTTATCTCTCGCCTTTGTCATTATCTCCAACAAACTACCAATCCCCCTCCCCATATCCACCTATCACTTGGCAGACTTTGCCCCAACCCCACCTCTCTTTTCCAGCTTTCTCTTCATATTACATCAGTCTGAAGAACAGGCCAGACCCTAAACATCATCCATCCTGGATTATAGTTGGAAAGTGGGGGAGGGGGGGGTGGGGCAATGGGTGCACACCCAGGTGGTACCCTAGATCAGAGTATTCAGTGGTCATATCACTGGGTTAAAAGTTACATTGATAAATTAGTTGGACAGTAGGCAAACATGCTGCCTGTCCCGCTGAGTTCCTCCAGCATTTTGTGTCTACCTTCAATTTAAACCAGCATCTGCAGTTCTTTCTTACACAATAGGCAAGGGTGTAGTTTCCCAGCAAGGTGCAACTAACAGTATGCCACACGGATCAATGCAAGATCTTAACCCTTTTCTAAGTTTCATATATATAGGTCCTTCCCAATTTCTGTACAGCCCGTACATATGCATGAGCATTTGGAAGACAGGTGGAATGGATTTGCTTGCTACCACAGGGCTGCAGGCATCTTCTGCCATGGGAGAATTTGGTTCCCAGCTAAGGAGAATTTGGTTCCCAGTTACATTACCCAAGTTTCAAGCTGTGTAGGTTACAAACAGTTCACAAGAAAATAACTGCTATATCCTGGAGAGCACCTGTAAATGTCTTGGATGAATACACTGAAGGCAAGGTTACTAAATTTGCAACACAATAAGTAGAAAATTTAGTTATGAAGTGAAGGACATTAAAAAAAAAAATCAACAAAAGTCTGACACTCGGTACAATGTAGGAAATGAGATTGCAGGGTGAGAGTCTTGAGACATCAATGATCAGGGCCCTAATGAGGGAATCACAAGACAGTAGTATGCAAGTAATTGAGAAAGCTAAAAAAAGTTTGGGACTTATTGTTAAGGGAACTGAATGCAAAAGGTTACGCTTTAGTTTCAGAGGTAAGACCACTTCTGGAGTACTTGCACAGCATTGTGAGGAAATATTATATAATAGAACTGCTCGGATAGTGACTTTTATATAAGCTAGGTAATTTGTAAAACAAAAGCTTAAGATATTCAGAAATATGTCTCCTAATGAAATAAAGTACAATGAAACATACACACAGGGAAAGATGAATCAAAGCATAGAAACCTGAACCTGCATAGCTTACTTTATTGTTATTATAACACTGGAGGAAATTGTATTTGATATGACTTTGTGTTGAAGAATGGATAGCTGAATAGGGGCCTCTTCTTAGGCCAGAAGTCAACTGCTCTTTCTATATGGCACATTCTTGAGCTGTGAGGTTTATGCTGAGTTTGAGACAGAATTCAAGGCTGAGAGATAATAGTCCCTGTAGTTAGCCGTGGCTATGTTAAATTATAATGAGATTGGGATAAGGGGTAGGATGTATATGAAGGGGAGTAGTTGCTTGGAGAGGAAGAGAATTAGATTGATGGATATGTTTATAGAAAGTCGAAGAAGCAGATGTAATTCTGATGTAATGGTTTGAGTTGTAAATCTCCCTTGTACATGAGATTGGAAATCCAGCTTCCAGATAGCAGGAAAGGGGCTACAAATTAGAATTGAGTTGTATCCTTGCACCAAACACTTATTAATTAAGTTGACAGATTTACGACCCATGTATGCTTGGTTGGGAGATTGGGGGTTTTGAACTTAGAAAATGTAATTCAGAAAACTTATATAATTAATGTTTTAAAAACATAGGTAATAGTATTTCAAACTGTGTAAAATTGTAGTGAACCAATTTATGAAATGTAGTGTCTTAAGTAGGACTGTAAACATTAGACTTTGTTTGGATTTATAGAAATATCTTTCTTCTTGGTATGGAAAGTGTGTATGACTTGTGTGATCATTGTATTACATATGTATCTTATATTTTGAGGAGTGGTATTTGATAATTGAGCCTACTGGGGTTTTGCTGTGTTGAAATTAAATAATTCTAAAACAAAGTTATACCACAGGCAAACAAAGGTTGTAATGAGGCCAGGGGAGGGGGATCATGTGACTGATGTTGTAAATCACCAGAAGGACTAAGATGATTGGTTACTAGCTTGCCATACCCTCTGTATCTGAAATGTCTAATACCTATATAAATGACATGAGTTCTATCAAAGTTACTCCTCTCTGGACCCGCCCCAGAGCATCAGCTCTGTGTTGGAAGGTTCAGAGACTAGTCTCAGCTGAATAAATAATTGATTTCAACAGCTACATGCGTTTGAGTCAAGTTGACTTTAGATTGACAAAAGAACTCAGTTTAACATTTGAGGTCCTAATTTAAAAGATGCAAATACACTACAGGTGCACAACCTTTTATCCGAAAGCCTTGGGACCAGACACATTTCGGATATCGGACATTTTCGGGTTTCGGAATGGAAGATTTTTAGCGTAGATTAGGTAGGTAGCGCTGGCGGCTTGGAAAGTCTGGAGCGGCTGCCTCCTCCCCGGAGACCGGGGAATCATTGTAAATCATTGCTTAAATGTTAGTCAGTAAGTTTGGAGGGATTTTATGTGGTGGGGGTGAAGGGGGGAACTTTAATTCTTAGTCCCCTACCTGGTCAGAGAGGCGGGGAGCGGGCAATGCCTTTCCGGGTCGCCGTGCAGTACTGTGCCGCGGCTCCCACATCACAGAGCTGGGGCTGTGGCCGGCTGTGCTGGATTTGGATTTGTAGCGCCGCGCAGCCAGGGGTAGAGTTCGCCGTGGTCGGAGCTACAACCGGCGCCGCCCGTGGCTGGACCACCGCAGCCCGGACCGCTGTGGGCCGCGGCTCCCAACATCGTGGAGCTGGGGCTGCGGTGGTCCGGCCACGGGCGGCGCCGGTTGTAGCTCCGACCACGGCGAACTCTACCCCTGGCTGCGCGGCGCTACAAATCCAAATCCAGCGCAGCCGGCCACAGCCCCAGCTCCACGATGTTGGGAGCCGCGGCACAGCGGTCCGGAGCTTACTGCACGGCGACCCGGTAAGGCATTGCCCGCTCCCCGCTTCTCCGACCAGGTAGGGGACTAAGAATTAAAGTTCCCCCCAAAAGCCCACCAAACTAACTGACTAACATTTAAGCAATGATTTACAATGATTCCTACCCTCCCGCGCAATATACACTCACCCAATATACTCTCACCTTCTCTTTTATGAATGGGGATTTAGTTCCCCTTTGTTGGAGGACCGACCGGAGGTTCCGCTGTCACCTCTGCGGGCCGCCCTCGGTGAACGTTTTCAAGGACCTTTCTTCAAGGACCGAAAAAATGTCCGCTATTCGGAGGTTTTCGTTATTTGGATCTTCGGATAAAAGGTTGTGCACCTGTACTAGCATTTCCAGAGATTCTGCCTCACCCAAGGCAGGTTTTTGCAGGCCTACGAGCTGCTAAAAACAGATTTACTAGCCTAATATTTAGAATGGCCAGACTGTCTTCCAAGGAAAGGTAGGACAGGAGTTTGAAGAGAGGGGACTCGATTACAATGAAGGCAAGGTTCAAAGGGCCTTTAACAGAATGTATACACAAGGAACTGCAGATTCTAGATTATTAAAAAAGACAAAGTGGTGGAATAACGCAGAAGGTGAAGCAGCATCTTGAAGAACATAGATAGGTGACGTTTCTAGTTGGGACCCTTCACAAGGAACTGCAGGTGCTAGCTTACAAAAAAAAAGAAAAAATGGAGTAACAGCGGATGAGGCAGCATTTCTGGACCCGGCCCAAAACATCACCGATTCATGGTTTCCAGAGATGCTGCCTGACCCATTGAGATACTACAATACCTTGTGTCTTTTTTTTTTTTGATAGAGAGAGATATTTCTTGTTATGGGAGCAAGGGATTCCCCAATTAATAAGAGGAAGTGATTTGTGATTCCGCCTCAAACAAAAACAATATTCTGAAAGCTCTGAAGAAGGGTTTCGGCCCGAAACGTTGCCTATTTCCTTCGCTCCATAGATGCTGCTGCACCCGCTGAGTTTCTCCAGCATTTTTGTGTACCTTCAGAAAGCTCCTCCTAAAAAAGTAGTGAAAGCAGTGCCTTGAATATTTGCAGAGCCAGATAGATCACCCACAAACAAATGAGCATAAGTTTACATTGTGCAGTGGCAGACTGATTATATGAAATTCCTGTTCAAAATGGAAATGGGTGGCAAAAAGGACCCCAAATTCAATGTACTGGGAACATACAAAAGCTAAACATAGAGTAGTAGCAGTGCACACAAACTATCCACCCACTACATTTAGTACCTCCAGATCCACCCGTGATTCCTACAGAGTTCAGTGATCTCAGAACTGAGTTGTACAAGTTACCCTCAATCCTGGGTGACTAACTTAAGAAACTGCAGAGCAAGTTACGGGAAGAAATAAATTGGCCTATTCCCAATTCATGTGTTATTTTCAGAGGATGTGCTGTTCTATAACAGACTGATGACGTGTAAAACAGTATTTCAGCACACTAATTCTGATGACTAAGCAAGTCTGATTTTATTTAACTTGCATGATATTCTGTACATTAATTTATTTCTCCTCTGAAAAGAATAGCCAGCTTAGTAATATATTACTTTGCTCAAATGCCTCAAATTGATGGGCAAGAACACAGGAGGCAGATACAACTCTGCTTAGCTTGCATACAAATATCATTTCCAATCTTATTTTCTTCTACAATGTGCTGCAATATCCATTTGAAATATTATGAAGCCTCAAAAAGAAAACATGGTTACCCATCTTTTTTCCCCTCAAACCTATCCTAATTGTTAGTAATCTCATTAGAAAAAATAAGCAATTCTCCAAAAAACTGAGGAAAAAGCTGTATAATATGCACTGTATATCAAAGCACGAGCATTAATATGTATTTAATATTTATTATACTTCTTGTAGAATAGCTCATGTGTAAAATGGTTATAAAGTCTTAATGATTTGAATTAGGCAATCAAGTATTCAGCAAACTGTTTCCGATTATGTGATAGCTTTGGTGAATTTAAAACCCAAGAAAGAAATCTGTCCATGCATAATTTATTTTCTCCCACGTATAAATATTAAGTGTTTAACGGAATACAAACGGTGTGGCCAAATTGTATCTTTAAGTTTACATAATAACATTTACTTACAGAAAATCAACTGTTTACCGAGTCATAACCTAAAGCTGAATTATTACATTTCCAATGTTCATTGATAATAAATGCAGCCAGCAGCCAATTTGAATTGATCCAATTTCCAATAGCATACTACACAAAAATAACGATCTACAGCTTCAGTGAACTTCAGTCTTCTCGGTCCCAACCACTCCTGATCTTTAATTGCTCAAATTCAAGATGATTTACATGTACCATGGACACAATTAGTTTAGTGTTTTTGCACATTCAGTAAAATTCAGAATCAAAGATATGAAATCATTCCATATCCAGTCTCGACCCGAAACTTTGCCTATTTCCTTCGCTCCATAGATGCTGCCTCACCCGCTGAGTTTCTCCAGCATTTTTGTCTACCCTCTACATCAAATGTTTCCTTAAACCCATCACCTTAACTATTTCTCTCCTCACTACTACCAAGTTCAATGTCTTTTGTCAGTAACTCCCTATGCATGTGGCAACCTCCTGCACTTCCTCCCAAAAACTAACAAACAAGCTCAGGGCAGGTTTCTCAAGAATCTTCTGCATGTTCTCACCAGCCTCATCTCATCCAAAAGAGCTATCCCCATTTCCAGATATTTTATTGCAACCACACGATCTCCCAGTGTCTCCACTGCTTATCCACACTGGCTGATATTATAACTGGTTCCCCATTTCAGGTATGTTTCCCTTTCAAACCCAGTCATCAAAATGCCTATATTCCAAATTCCCATTCCTTCACCCAACTTTCCTCTCCAAAGTCTTCAAGAGTTCACTTTTGAATTCTGTGCCCACTTCACAACTTTCTAACTGCTTATTTTTCCAAATCAGATTTCTATCCAAACACCATCACAAAGGTCGCTGGTTAAGTGCCACACATTTCTACTTGTTATCTGCAGTTACTTTAATTTTCTCTGCTGGATTTGGCATGGTTTTCACCATTTTCCTCGAGCACTGCTCAAAATGGATCTAAAGCATTCTCAGCTCTAGATTTGTTTTCTGACCAATTGCCTTTGGCATCTATCTGTAATCGCTCTAATCTAGTTGGTCATCATACACAAGCACAATATCAGATTTTGCTATCAAAATAACTAAATGTCACTAACCCGAACTAATGCATTACAAGAACAAATGAGCAAGTTAAATGCAAATGTAAAAGAGATGCTGTTATCGTACCACTCCATTACAGGTGCACAACCTTTTATCCGAAGATCCAAATAACGAAAACCTCCGAATAGCGGACATTTTTTCGGTCCTTGAAGAAGGGTCCTTGAAAACGTTCACCGAGGGCGGCCCGCAGAGGTGACAGCGGAACCTCCGGTCGGTCCTCCCAATTTAGAAAGGGGAACTAAATCCCCATTCATAAAAGAGAAGGTGAGGGTATATTGCGCGGGAGGGTTAATAATTGACAATATGCTGCTGCCTGTCCGCTGAGTTAAAAAGTTCCCACGGTAGACTCACGATACAGTGTATCGTAAGTCTTGCGTGGGAACTTTTTAACTCAGCGGGCAGGCAGCAGCAGATTGTCGCTCCCTTCAAATTCACCCCACCTACACCCCTCTGCTTCCCGGCCATGTGTGTGACCCCTTCCCTCCCCTCTCCAGCTCCCCGCCCATTGCACCGGCGCGGGGGCTTTGCACTGTCTTCACGTCGGCGATGCCAGTCACTGGAGACGTCAGGACCAACGGGACACCGACCCCCAGGCCCACTGCAAGCACGGAGATCCCAGAGACCCACAGCCAGCAGCAGACCAGCCCCGTTCCAACTCCAGAGGAAATCTGCAAACTGGCCGGAGACGTCAGGACCACCAGAAGCCGCTCCCCGATGGGCCGCTACGGCGACAAGTGGCAGTTCGCCCACAGCCCGAGCTGTGCCCCCTCATCGGGACACCAACCCCCAGACCCACTGCAAGCACGGAGATCCCAGATCAGCAACTCCAGCCCAGCCCCGCTCCAACTCCAGAGGAACACGCTCCCCGTATGGGCAGAAGCTGATGGTGTGCAAGGTACGTCTTGTTCTTGGGGTCGCGCAGCTCGGGCTGTGGGCGAACTGCCACTTGTCGCCGTAGCGGCCCATCGGGGAGCGGATTCCTCTGGAGTTGGAGGGGGAGGGGGTATTGTGCTGTTTGATCGCCCCCTACTATCCCAGGGACAGGGAGACAGGACGTTCACCGAGGGCGGCCCGCAGAGGTGACAGCGGAACCTCCGGTCGGTCCTGGAAGAAAGGGGAACTAAATCCCCTTCATAAAAGAGAAGTGGAGGGTATATTGCCCAGGAGGGTATATCGCCTACCTGGAAGAAACCGGACATTTTTTTCCAGGATGTCATCTGCACACCAAAGCTCACGTTTGGCGCCAAACGCACGTCGCCTCTGCTGCACACGGATATAAGAGTGTGAAAATGTCACCTTTGGCCGCCTAAGGGCATGTAGCCCCGCTAGGGTGACATGAGTGCGAGAGGTGATTCAATGCTGCGGTCACATTTACAAATTCAGGAATTCTTTCAACACACTGCATTTCATACAGACATTTATTCTGCAAGAAAAAACTACATTGAAGACTCAAACTCGCGACCGAGGAACTGCCGGGATCAAGGCGCAAACTCACGACCTTGCGGATATGAGCCGAGCACTCTACCACTGAGCCAGCCATTAAAATCTACGCTAAAAAATTTCCATTCCGAAGGCCGACAAATTCCGAATTACGAAAAGTGTCTGGTCCCAAGGCTTTCGGATAAAAGGTTGTGCACCTGTACTAGAAAATCTCCCTCATATTTGCATGCACTGAATGTTGCAAAACTGAAGTAAGTAAAAACTTGCCGATGTAACCAATGGTACGATTTTAACCGTATGCTGATTGTTTATTGTCAAATACAATCTGGTACTGAAATTTAACTATATGAATGTAGATTCTCATCCTTTCAGTAGTCAATTGAAGATGGTGACGTTTTAAAAACTATTTAAACTTCTATCACTCTCAATCCAATTTTACTGCACATGGTGTAGCATTAAATGTGTCCTATTTATTTCTTAATCCTTCAATTTATGATATGGAAAATGCAAGGTCATCCACTTGAGCACACAAAACAAAGCAACATTTGAGATTGAAACCAAAGTTATGTTCAAAGAGAATCAAATGCCGTTGTACAAAAGTTACTGGATGCCACTTTGATGGTTCAGCAGACAATTAGAAAGGCAAATAACAGGCAAGCCTTCATCACAAGGATACATCAACTAACAACGTCCTCTACAGTTGAGCAGAATCTTGCAGAGACGTTTGGCTAGAGCATTACATACAGTTTCGGCCTCCGTAAAAAGGCGGTGCTTACTACAATTTCACTGGACTAATTCCAGATAGTAAAACTGAAGAGAGATTGAGTAGAATAAGATAGACACAAAGGTCTAGAACAACCCAGCAGGTCAGGCAGCATCTCTGGAGAAAATTAACAGGTGCCATTTCAGGTTGGAACCCTTCTTCAGACTGGACCGCTTAGACTAAGTTTGCAGATTAAGCCGGTAGGATATGATTAGACTATGTTTGTATTCTATTTATTATTATCACATGTCCTGAGGTAGTGAAAAACATTATTTTGCATGCTATCCAAACAGATCAGATATACCATAAATATAATCGTCAACCTCATTCAATAGAGCGAAGGGAAAGGTACAGTGTGCAGAAAATAGTTCTCAGAAAATAAATTTGTCTTATCGAGCCAAAGACACGATTAGAAGTTGTTCATCCAGAGCTGAATACACTTCTCGGCATCTGCATACAATGGTGTCTGTCTTGCACTTCTTGTGCATGGTGGTGGAAAGATTGGTGAAAACAGGGCCGCGACGTGAACTCTCTTTCCTTGACCCCTCTCAGCATTATGGCAAATCAGTTCACTCTTAACATTTAGAAGAATGAAAGAAGGCAATCCCACTGAAACTTTTTTTACGGGGAAGACTGGAGAGCCTAGAACCAATAATCAGTCACAGAAGGTACACAAACTTGCTGGAGGAACTCAGCGGGTGCAGCAGCATCTATGGAGCGAAGGAAATAGGCGACGTTTCGGGCCGAAACCCTTCTTCAGACTGATGGGGGGTGGGGAAAGAAAGAAGGAAAAAGGGAGGAGGAGGAGCCCGAGGGCGGGCGGATGGGAGGGTGGGAGGAGACAGCTAGAGGGTGAAGGAAGGGGAGGGGACAGCACAGGCTAGCCAAATTGGGGTCCTTGCGCCCTTATGGCATCAACATTGAATTCCCCCAATTTGGCTAGCCTGTGCTGTCCCCTCCCCTTCCTTCACCCTCTAGCTGTCTCCTCCCACCCTCCCATCCGCCCGCCCTCGGGCTCCTCCTCCTCCCTTTTTCCTTCTTTCTTTCCCCACCCCCCATCAGTCTGAAGAAGGGTTTCGGCCCGAAACGTCGCCTATTTCCTTCGCTCCATAGATGCTGCTGCACCCGCTGAGTTCCTCCAGCAAGTTTGTGTACCTTCGATATTCCAGCATCTGCAGTTCCCTTTTGAACAATCAGTCACAGAAGATGGGATATGCCATTTACAGCTGAGATTGTGAAATTTCTTCACTCAAAGGAGGGGGAATTTTTGAGTAGACCTATTTCAAAGTTCTGTGCAGGTTCAGTTTTTCCAGTGCACTCCAAATGAAGATGGAAAATAACAAGGGAATCATATTACCCTTGTTTCAATATCCTAGATCTCTTTACTTAACTGCTTTGTAAGGATTCCTTCTATTGGTTGATATCTCAAAAGCAGTTGGGGATAGATATTTACTTGATGGTGACATGCACAATAGGTAAATTCGTAACCAAAGCTTGAATGAGTCAAGATATACATGCATTAATCCAAAGTGTAATACACACGTCTCTTCAGTGACAAGTCTCTAATCTAAAATTAACAAAAAGGTGTAGTTAACAGTTTCAAAATCAAGCTGAATCAAGGATACAACAGCAGTGAGCTGGGAAAATAAATTTTCAGTGATATAGCTTTCAAAAATTATACGAGTCCATCGTCTCTTGCTTGAGTTGCAATACTTTGTAAATAAAGATCCGAACCAAAATTATCTCATTCAGTTCCCATCCTAACTGCTTTCCGTATTTGTTACATCATCCAAGCAACATAAACTACATGAATGAACTATTCATAACTTTGCCATCGCATCCAATATCCTTTCAATCACAAGGGTTGTTCACAATACATATAATCGCGAAACTTAAACTTTCAAACTCCATGGAGAACTTAAACATTCCAATCATTACCATATTAGCCTCCTACTTTCTGTCCCTTGGTATTAACTGCTTCTTTAAAATATATTCCTTGAACAAGAGATGGAAAGGCAGGGAGTTTCATAAGGAAATTCCAAATTCCAGCAACACAAATCCTGCGTTCCACCACTAATCCTTCTATAGTGCTTTTATTGTCACATGTGCAAACGCACAGTGAAATTACTTTCGTACATACAGTCCAGTTTAGTGGCAATAGAATTAGAAATATAATTTTAATATAGGTCAAGATGCACATTTATGTGAAATCTGCAGTGCTACAATTATCAAACTGTTTAGCCAAATAGTGATTTAAATCACACAAGAGATGCACTCTTAAAATAAATATAAATGAAAGTGTAAAATTTCAAAATTACATAAGAGACAGAATAAATATGGGAGTAAATAGCTACTAGCAAATCAGCATAAATCTCCTTTGCATCTTTAATATTGATGGGTTTTCTTATCCAAAATTTATAATGTTACACATGACACATATCTTCCCTAACTTTTCCTTCCAAGTTAGTCGCACAAATTTAAACATTAAAACTTAAATCCTGTCTGTAATTAATTTACAAGAGCACAAAATGCGTGTATTGGATCAGTTCTTTGGAATGAAGCCTAGTGATATTGAGAAGAAATATAATCCACCTGGTGTCAAAGGGCATGGATTGCAGCTCAGTTGCGTTTCCAACAGCCTCGTTGGCACTTTGGGCGGAGCTAGGCATTACCATGGTGTACAGTTCATGAGACCGCCAGTGTCATGTCTTATTAAGGCAGCCAAATAGAATGTGTAGTACTGAGTTTCTCCTCATCAATTAGCCATGGCCCAATTTTGGCATAGCGTCTTGAAAATAAAATTTTGACAAGACTATTTTTACCCTGACCCTACGAAGCCTCCAGACTCTGTAACACAAACTGTTTCCAGCTTCAGCAGAGAACCTTACTCCATTAAGGCGACCATACTTAAGGCATCCAATCGATTGGCTCGACACACTCCGAGATATTAAGAATATTTTTTCACAAACTGGAAAAGGAAAATCAATCGAAATATTTAAACCTTTAGTATTTCTACCGCGGAGTAGGTATGATCCCACAAAACATTCACGCAAATAATGCACCAAAATGAACGAACTCTCGATTATTCTCACCATGCAGTTGCACGGATTTTATTTTCAATAAAGCATTTCAAGGTTGAAATCACCTAGATATTTCCAACACCCCATGGAGATAAATTGAGAGATGGGTCTGGAAATAAAAAGGAGGGGGTGGGGGTATTTGTGCAAGAGATGGGTGAAGGACGGGGGTAAATGCACTTGGTGTCCCCACTTGTGCCCGCAGCCGCTCCGCATCACAAACGGGCCAGCTCCCCCAAACCCCCAGCTCCTGACAGGCCATCCCGTTGGGGCGGGGAGCGGAGCCCCTCTGGAGCCGGGAGCTCCTGTGTACGAGGCACCGCGGCGCCGGGCACACGGACTAGGCCCACTCGGCAAGGCCAAAATGGCGGCTCCCGGCGGGACTGAGTCAGAGCCGGCGGCTCACACGCTGGCTGCGGCCCGGGGCTGGAGCTGGAGCTGAGGCCCGAGCTTGGACAGCACCCCACCTCCCCCTCACCCGCCCCCGGCTGTCGGCCAGCAAGAAGATAGGAGAAAAGTAATAACAGCTGCAAATAAACGCCAGAGCGACAAGCCCAACGCCGCGAACCGCTCACTAAATGCATTTCACATCATTATAAATAATTTAAAATTATATAAATAAAAGTTCGTCGCCGTCACCTTTGAATTTGAGCTCGATGGGCGGTTCTAGTATCAGCACTTGCTCGAGTTTGGCCATTGTCGGCTCACAGGAACACCGAGTTGCTGCCTGATGGCGCCCGACGCTTATTTTATCCGATTTTTTTTCCCACCCTCTTCCCCCTCCCCCTTCCCCCCCCCTCCCTCTCCCCTCTGCGGGACGTCAGCCCACACCAGCCAGCGTGCGCGCACTCACGCCGCCCCACACCAGCCAGCGTGCGCGCACTCACGCCGCCCCACACCAGCCAGCGTGCGCGCACTCACGCCGCCCCACACCAGCCAGCGTGCTCGCACTCACGCCGCCCCACACCAGCCCGCGTGCGCGCATTCACGCCGCCCCACACCAGCCAGCGTGCGCGCACTCACGCCGCCCCACACCAGCCAGCGTGCGCGCACTCACGCCGCCCCACACCAGCCAGCGTGCGCGCACTCACGCCGGCCCACACCAGCCAGCGTGCGCGCACTCACGCCGCCCCACACCAGCCAGCGTGCGCGCACTCACGCCGCCCCACACCAGCCAGCGTGCGCGCACTCACGCCGCCCCACACCAGCCAGCGTGCTCGCACTCACGCCGCCCCACACCAGCCAGCGTGCGCGCACTCACGCCGCCCCACACCAGCCAGCGTGCGCGCACTCACGCCGCCCCACACCAGCCAGCGTGCGCGCACTCGCGCCGACGCATGTCCCAGACCCGCTAGCGTGCGCGCACGCAATCGACAATAGGTGCAGGAGTAGGCCATTTGGCCCTTCGAGCCAGCACCGGCAGCACACACCACGTCCCGACTCCAAGCCAGCGTGCACACACTCACATCGATCCCCAAACCAAAGATATTATGAAGGTACACAAAATGCTGGAGAAACTCAGTGGGTGCAGTAACATCTATGGAGCGAAGGAAATAGGCAACGTTTCGGGCCGAAACCCTTCTTCAAAGATATTATGATCTTTGCCCCAAACCCTCAGCCTAGCAAAGATGATAGAGCATCAGCCCCAGACCCGCGAGCCCACTCGAGTTGGAGCGAGCAGGTGGGTGGATATCCGCCCATACGATGGTTAAACATTTGTGAAATTTGAGAAATGTATAGACTGTATTGAACTATTTGTATAGCCTCCGAAAATGTCGGATGAATTTTTCGCACGATTCATGTATTGTATATATTTATTACTTGAATAAAGTCTATTTTGAAATTTAAAAAAAAGGTTAAACATGCATAGTATTAAGGTGAAGGAGAAGCGGGTGCTTTAAACCTCTAGCCTTTGTCACTTCACCCTTCTGCCAGTTAAAGAAGAAGAAGTCTCTGTCTTTTCAACCTCTTAGGCTTTGGCACTTACTCCACCCATCTGTCCCCCCCCTCATCTGTATCCACCTATCACTTTGAGAGAAAGACACAGTGCTGGAGTAACTTAGCTGGTCAGGCAGCATCTCAGGAGAATGTGAAACAGGAATCAGTCTTAAGAAGGGCCCCAAACCCAAAATATAATCTATTCATGTTCTCCATAGATGCTGACCTGCTGGGTTTCTCCAGCATTTTGCATCTTTTTAGTATAAACCAGCATCTGCACTTCCTTGTATCTCTTTATCATTTGCCAGACTTTGTCCTGACCCATGCCTTTTATTTATGTTTGCTTTGTTGTTACATTTTCCTAGCTAACAATGATCTATTGGGGTCAAGGAAAGAGCATTCACGTCACGGCCCTGTTTCCACCAATCTTTCCACCACCACCACCACCACCACCACGCACAAGAAGCACAAGAAACGACAAGACAGACACCATTGTATGCAGATGCCGAGAAGTGTGTTCATCTCTGGCTGAACAACTTCAAATCTTGTGTGTGTACTCGATAAGAAGAAGAAGAGGATCTATTCTACCTTCTCCTTGATCTCCATCCCCTGTATCTCGGTTTCACATCTTACATTTCCTCGTCTCTGATTTTCTCTCTCCCCTGACAATCTGAAGAAGGGTCTCGACCCGAAACGTCACCCATTCCTTCTATCCAGAGATGTTGTCAGTCCTGCTGAGTTACTCCAACATTTTGTGTCCATCCATGCCTTTTCCAGCGATCGCCACCCTATCCCAATCAATCTTAAGATAGATCCAATCCAAAACCATTCCCTCCACAGACACTGCCTGATCCGCTGAGTTACGCCAGTACTTTGTGTTCTCTTTTAAACTCCTTGCAACAAGGAGATTCAGGGGGGAAAATCTTCAAGGAAAGATCATGATGCTCATGACCTACTGTGTTCCGATGAAATGGTCAGATATCTGAAACATTAACTCAGTGTCCGAAAGAAAAATACTGAAAATACTGCAATCACCCCTCAGATCAAGCAGAATTTGTGGAAAGAGCAATGGAGTGAAATGTTTAATGTGGAAGATTCTTCATTAGATTTTTAACTCTCAGGGTGAATATACCCACACATTAGGAGATTGAGAGGGGATTTCCCTCTCCTAGAATTTAGGAGATTGAGAGGGGATCTTATAGAAACTTACAAAATTCTTAAGGGGTTGGACAGGCTAGATGCAGGAAGATTGCTCCCGATGTTGGGGAAGTCCAGGACAAGGGGTCACAGCTTAAGGATAAGGGGGAAATCCTTTAAAACCGAGATGAGAAGAACCTTTTTCACACAGAGAGTGGTGAATCTCTGGAACTCCCTGCCACAGAGGGTAGTCAAGGCCAGTTCATTGGCTATATTTAAGAGGGAGTTAGATGTGGCCCTTGTGGCTAAGGGGATCAGAGGGTATGGAGAGAAGGCAGGTACGGGATACTGAGTTGGATGATCAGCCATGATCATATTGAATGGCGGTGCAGGCTCGAAGGGCCGAATGGCCTACTCCTGCACCTAATTTCTATGTTTCTATGTTTCTATTAGGAGCAAGAGAGCTTGAAGAGATTCTAAGGGTCAGGATCTACCTGCATTTGGAAAAGCAAGAGTTTTAGTCAACAAGAATGTTGGATTAATTAGCAAAGAAGGCAAAAGATAACTTCTGCCTGATTGCTGTACAAGAGGTTGGTTAGACCACACCTGGAATATTGTGTGCTGTTTTGGATGCCATCCTCTGGGAAGGTCGTGATTGAGCGAGAGAGGGTGCAGAAAAGATTCACAAGGATGTTGCCAGAACAGACTTGAGTTTGAAGGAAAGCATGGATAGACCACCAACTACCCTAAACAATCATTACCTCCACCATCATCACACCACCACTATTCTCTGTCTTCCACAGCCAAGCCAATTTTGAATCTAATCTACCAAGTCACATGGATCTCATGTGCCTTAATCTTCTGGATCAGCCGACTATTAATTTACTATAATATATCTAAACTTGCTGATGCAAAGATTCTGGAAAGATTCGAAGAGTCACCCAACACAGAAACAGGCACTATGTCCACTATGACCATACCAGCTTGTCTCTATTTATCCCATTTCCAGCACTAGGCCAGAGGCCAAATCCCATGATGTTTCAAGTACTCATTAAATGTTGACAGAGTTCCTGCCTTCCCTTGGGAAATACATTCCAGATTTCTGTCTGAAACATCAATAGAAATTATTGGAATTTTTAAGGCAGTTAGGTTAAGCAGCATAAATGGAAAAGGTAACAATTCAATGTGCTTACGTGTTTAAGAAAGAACTGCAGATGCTGGAAACATCGAAGGTAGACAAAAATGCTGAAGAAACTCAGTGGGTGAGGCAGCATCTATGGGGCGATGGAATAGGTGACGTTTCAGGTCGAGACCCTTCTTCAGACTGATGTGGAGGCGGGGGGGGGGGGCGGGAAGAAGAAAGGAAGAGGCGGAGACAGTAGGCTGTGGGAGAGCTGGGAAGGGGAGGGGAAGGAGGGAGAAAGCAAGGACTATCTGAAATTGGAGAAGTCAATGTTCATACCGCTGGGGTGTAAACTACTCAAGCGAAATATGTGATGCTGCTCCTCCTATTTGCGGTGGGACTCACTCTGGCCATGGAGGAGGCCCAGGACAGAAAGGTTGGATTCAAAATGGGAGGGGGAGTTGAAGTGCTGAGCCACCGGGAGATCAGGTTGGTCAATGTGAACTGGCAGGGGAGAGACCGTGATCACAAAGGCGGTTCTCCCAGGATGGATCAAGTGTAGCATCTGTTGCTACTTGAGTAAAAGAGACTGTCTGTTCTTATCAGAACAGTTCTGGCGGTCCTCCCGGGACAAGGGTCGTGGATCACTGATCGAAATTGGAGGTCACATCGGTGATGAGGAGTCTGTCAGTTGCTGGCCTAGAGGTGGATCCATGCTGGTTGGGTAACCAGCCTAACACCTCATCCAGTCACAATGGCAGCAGCGGGACCTGTTCGTGAGGAAGGTCTTGTTGGAGGCTTGCAAATTCGAGGCCAAGGACGTCAGATGGCACAATGGGCTAAGTGTTCGGCTGGCAACCGGAAGGTAGCCGGTTCGAATCCCGCTTGGAGTGCATACTGTCGTTGTGTCCTTGGGCAAGACACTTCACCCACCTTTGCCTGTGTGTGAATGTGTGTGAGTGATTGATGGTGGTCGGAGGGGCCGTAGGCGCAGATTAGCAGCCACGCTTCCGTCAGTCTGCCCCATGGCAGCTGTGGCTACAGAAGTAGCTCACCACCACCGAGTGTGACTGAGGAGTGTATGAATAATGCGATGTAAAGCGCCTTGAGTATTCTAGAAAGGCGCTATATAAATCCCATCCATTATTATTATTATTATTATCTCCAGGACTTCCCGGGTAATGGATACTTTGAGGTTACCTTCAAGTATCCGACGGGATGGCAGAAGCTGATGCAAGACATCCGGGAGAAGGGGAACAAAGTTCCGCTGTCGCTGCTGAAGGTGCAGCCGCTCTTCATCCTCCCCATCCAGAAGGAACGGATGATCACGGTGCACATGTTTAATCCACATGTGCCCACGTTGGATGTCCTCACCTTCCTTGCTCGGAGCAGGGAACTGTGCGGATGTGAAGGACCTGTTCGGGATCTGGATGAGCAAGCGGCAAGTCAAGGTGAAGCTGAGGGTGGACGAGAAGGGAGCCATCATCCACCCTCCCTCGGTGTTCGCTATCGGAGGGAACCGAGGGTACATGACCTATGCGGGGCAACCAAGGCTGTGCAGGAAATGCAACAAACCTGGGCATGTGGCGGCCCAATGCAGTGCAGTTGGCTGCAAGTACTGCAAGCTGGAGGGCCACGAGCAAAAGACTGCCAAGTCAGCAAGAACTGCAACCTGTGCGGGGAGGCAGGTCACCTGCCCTAAAAGAGCCTGCACCTACGCACAGGTGATAAGAGGGGCTATTGCCAACACCCTCAGGGTGGGCGAGATGCCCTCCACCACTGCCAAGACCCCAGCAGATAGAGAGAACAGGGATGAGGACAGCCCGACCACCTCGAGCCCCCAACCGCCGGACATGGACCCCCAGCCCCCTGTCCAGGAGGGAGAGTTGATGGAAGACGGGGAACAGCAGGAGGAATGGCAGGTGGTGAAGAGGAAGAAACACATAGAAACATAGAAAACATAGAAATTACGTGCAGGAGAAGGCCATTCGGCCCTTCGAGCCAGCACCGCCATTCATTGTGATCATGGCTGATCGTCCCCTATCAATAACCCGTGCCTGCCTTCTCCCCATATCCCTTGACTCCACTAGCCCCTAGAGCTCTATCTAACTCTCTCTTAAATCCATCCAGTGACTTGGCCTCCACTGCTCTCTGTGGCAGGGAATTCCATAAATTCATAACTCTCTGGGTGAAAAGTTTTTTCTTACCTCAGTCTTAAATGACCTCCCCTTTATTCTAAGACTGTGGCCCCTGGTTCTGGACTCGCCCAACATTTTCCTGCATCTAGCTTGTCCAGTCCTTTTATAATTTTATATGTTTCTATAAGACACCCCCTCATCCTTCTAAACTCCAGCGAATACAAGCCAGTGAAAGGTGCTGCAATTCACCAAAGCGGTGGGCATGAGGGGACAAGATGAGGGTCAGTGACACTAAAGGACAATGGAGCTAAAACTGGCATCACTAAACGTGCGCAGTGTGAAGAACACTGCGCGATGTAGAAACGCCTTGCAGTACCTGGCCAAGGTCAAGGCGGATGTGACTTTTCTGCAGGAGTGCGGGCTACCACTGCTGCTGGAGGTAGTCGCGATGGTGGCCCCATGGACGGTCGTTATGGTCGGGGGGCAGTGAATCGCGCTTCTGGTCTTGGAATCTTGCTGCGGAGTGGGAGCTCCGCCATCACTGAGGTCAGGGAGGTGGTTGGGAGGCATCTCCTTGTGGTGGATGTAATGTACCGGGGCTCTCCGCTCCGGCTAATTAATGTGTATGCCTCACCCGTGCGGAGTGAGCGACTGGCCGTTCTCCAGCAGCTCCCACCGCTGCTGGCCACGTCCCGGCCGCTCGCTCTGGCCGGTGACTTCAACTGCATCATCGATGCGGCTGGACAATCCGGCAGTGTCGACAACAGACTGGACAGCACCTCCATGCTCCTGCTGGAGATAGTCAAAGACGCAAAGCTGCACGACGCCTTCAGTGACGCTGCAGGCGGGTCCCAATTATGGTTCACCTGGTCGAGATCGGATGGTTCAGTCCCGTCCCAGATAGACTTCCTCTTCACATTGAAGGCCGTCATGGTCAGACACACCGACCACTGCATCCTTCAGGCTTCCTGTCACCTACGGGAGGACCGGAAGGCAGGCAGAGGGACGTGGAAGTTAAATGTGATGCTGTTGACCCCAGAGAACATTGAGGAGCTAACAAAGGACTAGGCATGTTGGAGAACTGTGAGGACCCTCTTTGACTCCCCGACACACTGGTGGGAAGCAACCAAGGACATCAAGAGGTTCTGCATATTTAAAGGGGTTCAGAGAGCAAGACAGAGGGAATTGTGTCAACTCCAGACAGATTTGCAGCAACTGCTCCTTCTGCAGTCGAGAGGGGTGGATGTGAGGGAGGAACTTAGAGTGTTGAAGGGCCGGCAAGCTCGGCTCTTTACCTCTGAATCATCTAAGTTCGATCCAGGGTCCGCCACGTGGAGCAGGATGAGACGTGCTCACGCTTCTTCTTCCATAAGGTTCACAGGGGGAGCTCTGTGATGAACAGCCTTAGGGAGGAGGACAGCTCGGTAACATCCTTGCAGACGGACATGCTGAGGATCAGCAAATCCTTTTAAACGGATTTGTAAGACAGAAAGGCCACAGAGAGCACTGCCTCCCAGAACTTCCTGTCCTCTATCACGGAGGTCTTGGAGGACAGCTAGCTGGAGAACCTGGACCAACCACTGACCCTAGGGGAGCTGACTAGCTCCATCCGTTCCTTTGACTTGAGTAAAACTCCCGGAAGCGATGGCTTACCGGCC
Source organism: Amblyraja radiata (assembly GCF_010909765.2). Taxonomy (NCBI): domain Eukaryota; kingdom Metazoa; phylum Chordata; class Chondrichthyes; order Rajiformes; family Rajidae; genus Amblyraja; species Amblyraja radiata. The sequence goes on from NC_045959.1 coordinate 81,221,549, forward strand.
GAGGTGTATTCGGCCCTGTGGGATTGGGTGGGCCCGGACCTGCTGGAAGTGTAAAATGACATGCTTCTAGCTGGCAACATGTTAGACTTTATGCGGAAGGGCAGCATCACCCTAATCTACAAGCAGACGGGGGAGATGAAGGATATAACGAATTGGAGACACATCACATTGTAGCAATGTTACAAAATGTTGAGATTTTTAAAATCAAGTCTGCAATTTATCCCATCAGATAAAGCATAAAAACAGGGCTGCCAACTCTCACGCTTTGAGCGTGAGAATCACGCCCTCAGGCAAACTCTCACGTCCTCACGCTGATCAGAAATTTCTCACGCTCTGTGGTGAGAAATTCGGTGATCATTGAAAATTTCAAAACTCGGATAAACTGCATGGTCCGCGGGTGTTGGAGAGCCGGGGCTGAGGGAGGGATGGGAGCAGAACCAGTGGCGGGAACAGATACGGGGAGCCGGGACTGGTGAGTGTTTGCGGGGCTGACGAGTCGCTCGCTGCAGCTCCGGCCATGGAGCACTCCAGACAGTGCGAGAGTCCTGGGCCGTCGGAGGCGTCGGAAGCGCTGCTTCCGCGAGTCTCTGTCCCGAAGGGACAGGCTCTCAAAGGGAGGTGGAGAGAGAGAGAGAGAGGGGAAGGAGACAGGGAGACAGTGGGGAGAGAGAGACGGGAGAGACAGAGGGGGCGTGAATGGAGTGAGAGAAGATGGAGGGGCGGGGAGAGGGGAGAGAGAGGGGGGAGAGGGGAGAGAGGGGGGATAGTGAGGTGGGAAGGGGGGAAGAGAGAGAGGGTGAGAGGGAAGAAAGAGGGAAGAGAGACAGAGGGAGGAGAGGGTAGGAGAATGGGAGAGAGAGGGGGAAGAGGAAGGGGTGGTAAAAGAGAGAGGGGGAAGAGGGAAAGAGGGAGAGGGGGTGAGTGGGAGAGACAGAGAGGGAGAGAGAGAAGGTGGAAAGAGAGGGGGAGGGGAGAGATAGAGGGGGAGAGGGGGGTTGAGAGGAGAGAGAGCGGAAGAGAGGGGGAGAGAGAGAGAGGGGAGAGATAAAGGGATGAGGGTGAGGTGGGAGGGAGAGAGAGGGGAGAGAAAGGTGGAGAGAGAGGTGAGGGAGAGAGTGGGAGAGAGAGGAAAGAGAGGGGGACAGAGAGAGGAGAGAGGGGGAGAGAGAGAGGGAGAGTAGAGAGGGAGAGAGAGAGGGAGAGAGAGGGGAGAGAGAGAGAGGGGGAGGGAGAGAGAGGGGGAGAGGGTGGAGAGAGGGGGTGAGGGTGGAGAGAGGGGGATAGAGTCAGGGCTGCCAACTCCCATGCATTGAGCGTGAGAATCACTCATTTCACCAAATTCTCACGCTGATCACAAATTTCTCTCGCTCTGTTGTGAGAAATTCTGTGATCAACGAAAATTTCGAAACTCATATCAACTGCATGGGCCGCGGGTGTTGGAAGCAGAAGCAGCGGCGGGGACAGATGCGGACGGGGAGCGGGGATGGCGAGTGTTTGCCGGGCTGGCGAGTCGTTCACTGCAGCTCCGGCCATGGAGTACCCTCAGTGCAAGGCGTCGGAAGCATTGCGCCGCTGCCATGAGAGTCTCTGTGCCAAATTCGCCCAGGTGACCGGCATGGATCAGGCTGAGGCTCGGTGTATCCTGGAGGACAACCTGTGTCTGCTGGAAGTAAGTACCAAGCACTGGGTAGAAACGGTGGAAGAGAGTGGACTTCAAATGGGGGTGGTTGGAGAAAGCATCCTGTTTGCCTGCTAGATTTTCACTTACTGTAACTGCAGGAAAAATGTTCCCGATGTTGGGGGAGTTCAGAACGAGGGGTCACAGTTTAAGAATAAAGGGGGGGCCAGTTAGGACTGAGATGAGGGCAAACTTTACACAGAGAGTTGTGAATCTGTGGAATTCTCTGCCACCAAAGGCAGTGCAGGCCAATTCACTGGATGTTTTCAAGAGAGAGTTACATTTAGTTATTGGGGCTAACGACATCAAGGGATATGGGGAAAAAACAGGAAAGAGGTACTGATTTTAGATGAATAGCCATGATCATATTGAATGGCAGTGCTGGCTCGAAGGGCCGATGGCCTATTCCTGCACCTATTTTCTATGTTTCTATGCTTGAGTATATGGCAATAAAACTCGATCACTTGATTTTGAAGCATTCATGCATGGTGGAGGTATAATGTAGTCATAGAGTGATACAGTGTGAAAACAGGCCCTTCGGCACAACTTGACCACACCCGCCAACATGTCCCAGCTATGCTACCTGCTTTTGGTCCATACCTCCAAACCTGTCCTATCCATGTATCAGTCTAACTTTTTCTTAAATGTTGGGATGGTCCCTGCCTCAACTACCTCCTCTGTCAGCTTGTTCCATACACCCATCACCCTTTGTGTGGATAAATTTACCCCTTAAAAAGTTACCTCTTAAAAATACTTCATACAAAAAACATTGAAATCATACTTCTACAATGCACTAAAACATGATTTTAATACATTAAATTTCAAAATGTTCCTACCCTGGGAAGGGGGACACCCTTCTTCCACACCCTCTCCCCACTCGGTTGCTCCACTCCCTCACCGGGTACCCCCAAGGCCAGTGATCAGTGATTTCTCAGCCTCCCCCCTTTCAAAAACGCTCCAATCTAATTTAAAGTATATATATTGCATTCAAGTGTAAGTTAAAAGACTCGCTACAGTATGCACCATATTGCACAATTTCAAGCTGAAAAATGCAAAAGTTCCGTACCAATGGGAGGGGGACACCCTCCTATCACACCCCCCCTCCGATCGCTATGCTCCCTCGGGCTTGGTCTCTCGCAATTTCTCACACCCAATGTTGGCAGCCCTGTAAAAAGAAGTTTAATTTGACACCTAATTTACTTTCATATCTTCAGTATTAAAAAAGTTATGGCCATTTTCATACTCGGAAATTAGCATCTTGTTCCCTATTGCTTTTAAATTGACTTAACACAAAAGATGTGATCGAGGACAGTCTAAAGCCCATAACTTCTTAAAAATTAAGAGAACTGAAATAAATTTTCAGTTATTATAGATTGAAGCATTCTGAAACAAATATGAAACAATCTTACTTGGATGACCTGAAATTAAAGCATGTAATTAGTTAGTTACCTAATTGTAGCTAATTACAAAATTCAATTACTAGATCTAAACATCTATCCATTTCTTAAGAAAAGGTTAACATTTTTAAATAGCCTAAGTGTCCAAATAACATTCACAAAATAATTCACAATAATACATGATTTTTAAATCTCATTGTCATGAATTTATAGGCCAAATGGAAGGAATTTAATGTTTAATTCCCGTAAATTAATGGCCATTTAAATCATCTTGCGAGTGGTTTTTGTGGAACGAGATTGTTTGGAACATTGCATTTGCGGTGAATTTGAACCCCATATTGGCAGGAAAAACACTGCCAGTTCATTTGAGGCCATAATCACATTTTCGCCAAGGAAATTTTGATTAAAGTCATCCTAAGAAGCAAGTTTATATGTAAAATAAACGACTTAGCTTATATTTTGTCTCCTGAGATCCGTCCCGTTGTCGGCGTTGACAGCGTTAGAAGTCGCTTTTTTATTTTACTCCAGCAATTAAATTGTCCCGCGATTTTTTTTAAAAACCTCCGAGTACGCAAGTCAGAACGATTTTTCAGCATCAGCTGGCAGCCTGAGAAAATATATCTCGGACATGCAGGAGAAAACGGCATTTTAATCCCCCCCCCCCCCCCTCAAAGGCACCAAAGTTGCGCACACGGCCAGTAGCAGAACTGCAGCGCCGCTGAAGGTAAGTATTGTAACATACCTACACATTGTTGAATGTTGATTATAAGATCCTGTAAAGGGCCATTGCCAACCGGGTCAAGTCTGCTCTGGGACTGTGCTGTACCTGGCTGGAAAATCTCAGACAGCCTGCTGCTGCTGAGAGATACCATTGCCTACGTGCAGGACAGACGGGTGGATGCCTGCCTAGTCAGCTTGGACCAGGAGAAGGCCTTCGACAGGATATCGCACATGTACATGAGGGACGTGCTCTCCAAAATGATCTTTGGGGAGGGAATCAGGAATTAGATCCAACTGCTCTACACCGATTCCTGAAGTGCAGTCCAAATCAATGGGTGGTTATCATACAGCTTCCCTGTCAGGTCTGGAGTTTGGCAGAGTTGCTTTCTCTCCCCTCTCTTGTTTGTCTGTTGTATTGAACCTTTTGCCGAGTCCATCAGGAAGGAGGCAAGCATAATAGGAGTGACATTGCCAGGCAGTGGGGGCATTCAAGTCAAAACATCCCTGTACATGGACGATGTCGCCGTCTTCTGCTCGGATCCATGGTCGGTCCGCAGATTGATTAGCGTCTGCGACCAGTTTGAGTCGGCCACGGGAGCCAGGGTGAACCGCAGGAAGAGCGAGGCCATGCTCTTTAGCAAATGTCCCTACCAATCTTCCATCCCCTTCACCATCAAGCCTGACTTCTTGAAGGTGCTGGGGATCTGGTTCGGGGGGGCTGAGGCATGTGACAAGAATTGGCTGGAGTGGATAGCCAAGGTGGGGAAGAAGCTGGAGCTGTGGAAGCAGCACTCCCTCTCTATAACGGGGAAAAATGTGGTCATCAGGTGTGAGGTGCTCTCGAGGCTGCTGTACTTGGCGCAAGTGTAGCCTGTCCCTCCCTCCTATGCCACAAGACCGGACCCTTCCAGTTCATCTGGGGGTCGAGGATGGACCAGGTGCGACGGGCCACAATGCACGTTTGCAGACAACGGAAGTAAAAGCGTGCCCAACGTCGCCCTCACCCTGATGGCCACCTTCGTGTGTGGCTGCATCAGTCAGAGCGTAGAGCCAAGGCATGTGGGCACCAAGTGTCACTACCTGCTGAGGTTCCACCTGTCCCCGGTGTTGCGAAGGATGGGCCTGGCGCAGATGCCACGTGGAAAGGTTCTTCCGGACCAACACCTTTGACCACAAGTCCATCGGGCAGTGGTCAGCACGGAACGTCCTGCAGGCACTGCAGGGAAATGTCTCCATGGATCCTGTGGCGTGGATCCCAGAGCAGACTGCCCACTTGTCTGGGGAAATGCCTCATCACCAGAACTCACCAACAAGCACCAAGACCTGGCTTGGCTGGCGGTGAGGGGAGGCCTCCCAGTTAGATCCTTCCTGCACCATCGGAACCTCACTACCAGCGCACGCTGCCCTCGGCACGGCTGCTATGGAGAGGAGACGGTTGCTGACCGCTTTGCAGAGTGTGGATTCGCAAAGAGAGTCTGCGGGGGTCCCTGTCATGGTTTATTCCGAACAGCTCCGTCACAGAGGACTCTGTGATTTACAGACTGTTCCCAGGGACGCATTCGGAGACTGACATCGAGTGCTGCTGGAAGGTCATCAACTCGGTGAAAGACGCTCTTTGGTCTGCCTGAGCGTTGTTCACCACCCAGCAGAGCAAGATGTTCGTCGGGGAATGTTGCCGACTGGCCCGCTGCAGACTGCAGGAGTACATGCTGAGGGATGCACTGAAGCTTGGTGCAGCCAACGCCAAGGCTCGGTGGGGGAGGACCACAGTCTAGGATCCTTCCGCTGCTGGACATGGGGGGCAGAATGTGGTGGAGATGCCCTCAAAATAAGGGAAGGGATTCCATGCCAGTGGGCCACATGAGTGGCAACGGTGTGGGGTAAAATTGTGATTTGGGGAAACTGTATTAAATGTATGTACAGCCTCCGAGAACGTCAGATGGAGTTTTGTATGGATCATGTATTGTATATATTTATTTCTCGAATAAAGTATATTTTGAAATAAAAATGCGAACTGAGCGGAAGTGTTGACACCTAGCTGATGCAATAGATGAGGCTGGAGGAGGTGCAGGTCAACCTCTGCCTCACCTGGAAAATCTGCTTGGGTCCTTGGATGGAGTCAAGGGGGAAGGTAAAGCGACAAGTGCAGCATTTCCTGCGGCCGCAAGAGAAAGTACCAGGGGAGGGAGCAGTCTCTGTGGAAAGCCGAAAGGGGAGGAGATGGGAAGATGTGGCCAGTGGTGGGATCCCGTTGGATGTGACGAAAATGTCAGAGGATTATCTGATGTATGTGATGGAAGACGAGGACAAGGGGGACTCTGTCCTTGTTACGAGTGGAGAATGGGGAGTGAGAGCGGAGCTACGGAATATAGAGGAGACCCTGGTGAGAGTCTCATCTATAGTACAAGAGGGGAACCTCCGTTCCCTAAAGAATGAGGACATCTCCAATGCCCTGGTGTGGAACACCTCATCCTGGGTGCAGATGCGGCATAGACGGAGGAATTGGTAGGAGGGGATGGAGTCCTTACAGGAAGCAGGGTGGGAAGAAGTGTAGTCCAGATAGCCATGGGAGTCAGTGGGTTTGTATTAGATATCAGTCAGTAGTCTGTTACCTGCGATGGAATTAGTGAGGTCTAGAAATGGTAGGGAGATGTCGGAAATGGTCCAGGTGAATTTGAGTGCCGGATGGAAGTTAGTGGTGAAATGGATGAAATCAGTGAGTTCTGCATGAGTGCAGGAGATAGCACCAATGCAGTCGTCAATGTAGCGGAGGTAGAGTTCGGGGAGTGGGCCACAGTATGCCTTGAACAAGGATTGTTCGACATATCCCACAAAGAGGCAGGCATAGCTGGGGCCCATTTGCGTGCCCATAGTTGGGTGATTCTGCAGTAACTGTCTCCTTTTAAGTTTCTGGAAATACGATTATAAAACTTAAATTTTTGGAACTTTGAATGCTGTTTCGCATAGATGAGCATCTCTACTATGGGAAAAATATGTTTTGCGCAATCTTTCAGAGAATTTAATTTATTTTTTCCTCTTGGTTTTCCAGGTTGGCCATTGCATTCAGTCATATCCGTCGCATTTTATGATGTTAGCTGTCACATAACTTTTCACCAACCTCCTCAAAAATGGCATGAACATTGAATTCTGTCCGCATTAGCCAACCTGACCTCCCAGTGGCTCAGCATTTCAACTCCCCCTTCCATTCCATATCCGACTTCTCTGTCCTGGATCTCCTCCATGGCCAGAGCGAGCACCACTGGAAATTGGAGGAATAGCACCTCATATTCCGCTTGGGGAGTCTGCATCCTGATGGCATGAACATTGAATTCTCCCATTTTTGTTAGCCCTTGCTGTCTCCTCCCCTTCCTATCTCTCCCTCAGCCCTCGGGCTCCTCCTCCTCCTTTTTCCTTTCTTCTCCCCCCCCCCCCCCCCCCCCCCCCATCAGTCTGAAGAAGGGTTTCGTCCCGAAACGTTGCATATTTCCTTCGCTCCATAGATGCTGTTGCACCCACTGAGTTTCTCCAGCATTTTTGTGTACCTCCTCTAAAACAATATTAACTTCAGATGAATAGGCAGAAGCATACTGTTAATTTATCAATTACAATTGATAATTATGGGCATTGTATTATTTTACACATTATGAGCATAAAACACTCATGTGACGGATATGACTCAATGTGATGGAAACGGTCAAGTTCGGGAGTGTCGCGTGACGGAGCTGACTAAGTCTATCTTTAGGGCCAGGGTTAGGGTTAGGGCTAGGGCTAGGGCTAAGGTTAGGGTTAAGGTTAGGGCTAGGGCTAAGGTTAGGGTTAAGGTTAGGGCTAGGGCTAGGGCTAGGGTTAGGGTTAAGGCTAGGGTTAAGGCTAGGGCTAGGGCTAAGGGTTTTTGAAAAATTCAGAAGATTAGTCAAGCATGATTTCCCCTTCATAAATCTGCCTTCTGTCCCAACAGTTTATGCTAACTTTGAGCAATCCTGTCACTGCTTTCCAAATGTGCTGCTATAACATCTTTATTAATCAACTCAAGCAACTTCCCCACTACCGACATAAGCCTGACTGGTCTATAATTCCCCATTTTCTCTCTGCCTCCTTTCTTAAAAAGTAGTGTTACATTAGCTACCTTTCAGTCCACAGGAACTGATCCAGTGTCTGTCGAACATTGGGAAATGATCACCAATGCATCCAGGATTCCCAGAGTACTCCTTGATTTATGGAGTTCTTAAAGTCTTTGCCATTGCAATGCGATCTTTAAGTCTTTGCCATTGCAAGTCCAATGTCAACCGTTTAAGTATAATTTGTCAGTCTATCCTAGCCAATTCCCATCTCATACATTCAAAGTCTCCTTTCTTTAAGTTCAGGACCCTAGTCTCTGAATTAACCGTATCACTCTCCATCCTAATGCAGAATTCCACCAAATTATGGTCACTGTTGCCCAAGCGGCCTTGCACAACAAGACCATTAACTAATCCTTCCTCATTACACAATACCCAGTCTAGGATGGCCTGACCTCTAGTCAGTTCCGCTACATATTGGCTTAAAAAACCATCCCGTATACATGCCAGGAAATCTTCCTCCTCAGCGCTGCTACCCATTTGGTGGGCCCAGTCTATATGTAGATTAAAGCCACCCATGATAACTGCTGTACCTTTGCTACATGCATCTGTAATTTCCTGCTTGATGCTATCCCCAACCTCCCTTCTTCTGTTTGGTGGTCTGTATACAACTCAACAAGCATTTTCTGCTTTTAGCTATTTCGCAGTTTTACCCATCTCTCCTTGCTATTGCATTAACCTCCCCTTTGACCAGCAATGCCACCCCACCTCCTTTTCCTTTCTGTCTATCCTTCCTGAATATTGAATACCTCTGCCTGTTTAGCTCCCAGCCTTGGTCACCCTGGAGCCATGTCGGCATAATTCCATCTATATCATATTCCTTAACTACTAACTGCGCATTCAATTCACCCACCTTATTACGAATGCTCCCCGTCTTAATGCACAAAGCTTTCAGGTTTGTTTTTCTTTTCTCTCTTCTATCTTTCGCTTCTGCCCTCCTTTTATGGCCCTCTGTCTCCTTACATTGGTTCCCATCCCCCTGCCCTGTTAGTTTAAACGTGACCTTTCTGACACTCTTTCCCGTTAACTGCACGCATACGTTATTGACCCCTCCCCTCCCCCCCACCCCCCATTCCCCCCCACCCCCCCACCCCCCACTGTTTAATTTAAACCCACCCGTGTGGCAAGGTGACTCCTGTGACTTACTTCCATTCTGGTTTTGTAAGGGTTTGAGGTGGCTCATGAGGATAATGAGGTAAGTGTAAACTGGTGGTGGTGGCTGTTAGGACAGATGGATCGATAGTATGTGAGACATGGCTCACTGAGTTGCTCCAGATTTTTGTGTCTATCTTTGTTGTAAATCAGCATCTGCAGTTCCTCCTCCCTCGCACCATGGACCCGCTGCAGTGCGCATACCGTCCAGACAGATCCACGGATGATGCGGTCTCCAAGGTTCTGCACACTGCTCTCTCTCTCACCTTGACAGCCAGAAGGAGGACTATGTGAGGATGCTGTTCATTGACTTCAGTTCAGCTTTCAATACAATAGTCCCCACCAGACTTGCTGAGAAGCTGCTGGAACTGGGGCTGAACACTCCCCTGTGTGCCTGGGTCCTGGACTTTCTCACCGCCAGGCCCCAGGTGGTCAAGTTGGGGAGGCATACCTCCAACCCCCTCACCCTGAACACGGGATCCCCCAGGGTTGCGTCCTTAGCCCTCTACTGTACTCCCTGTACACACATGACTGTGTGGTCAGGTTCAGCTCCGGGACGGCGAAATCCTGTACCGACGGGCGCACATGTCTCTGTACCTTGGAAGTCTGGCATGGGATGCAGGAACGAGCCCATGCTGTGACCTGCTTCCTCAATCCATGCCAGATGAACTTCGGCCAGATGAGCCAAGGCAGAGGTGGCGCGAATGGACGGGTGTGCTAGGCTGTGGATAGTGTCGAAAATCTGACGCCGCCAAGCAACCGGGACAATGCCCGTGGAGATATCGCAAAGGACTCGCATGCCGGCGGCGCCGCAAGGTACCTTAGCCAGCTTGAGACCTAATCCGGCATTGCGGTAAACCTCCATACCCTGGCATCCGCCTATTGGGCAGCGGCCAGCTCCTCGTAATCTACGTCTAGACTTAGCGCTGAAACTTCGGGCAGCGCTGGACGGGACAACGCGTCAGCCACAATGTTCAGCTTCCCTGCCACATGCCAAATATCGGACGTGAATTCGGAAATGTAGGTGAGGTGCCGTTGCTGTCTGGCAGACCAGGAGTCAGATACCTTGGTCAAGGTGAACGTGAGTGGCTTGTGGTCTGTGAATGTGGTGAAAGCGCGCCCCTCCAGGAAATAACGAAAATGGCGGATCGCTAGGTAGAGTGCAAGGAGCTCCCGGTCGAAAGCGCTATACTTAACTTTGGGGGCTCGTAGCTGCCTGCTGAAAAATGCCAGCAGCCCCCAGCGACTACCTACGCGTTGCTCGAGGACGGCGCCTACCTCGACGTCGGAAGTGTCCACGGTGAGGGCTGTTTGGGCTGACGCCCTAGGGTGTTCTAGCATAGTGGCGTTGGCCAATGCAGTCTTAGCCCCCTCGAACGCCTTCTGCGCCTCCTTGGACCAGACCAGGTCCTTAGGCTTACCGGCCAGGCATTGGAACAACGGCCGCATGATGGCGGCTGCTGACGGGATGAATCGGTGGTAGATATTAACCATCCCGATAAACTCCTGTAGCCTCGGGAAACGACGGATAGCGTCGACCTTCTAGGGAAGTGATGCTGTGACCCAAGAATGAAATGGAACGCAATCCGAACTGGCACTTCGCGGGGTTGATCACCAACCCGTGTTTGCGCAGCCATTCGAAAAGCAGGCGGAGGTGCCTGACGTGCTCTGCCTGCGAGCTGCTGGCCACCAGAATATCATCGAGGTACTTGAATATGAACAGCAAACCCTGACCGACCTGATCCATTAACATTTGGAACGCCTGAGCAGCGTTCTTCAGGCCAAAAGACATTGTAGGCCATTCGAAAAGGGGTGATGATGGCCGTCTTAGCGACGTCGTCGGGATGGACCAGAATTTGATTATACCCGCGAATAAGGTCAACCTTCGAGAAAAAGGTTGAGCCTTCCAGATGGGCCGAGAAATCCTGGATGTTCGGGACTGGGTACCGATCGGCTGTGGTTACCACATTCAAACGCCCGTAATCACCGCAAGGTCTCCAACCCCCGGACGCTTTAGGCACAATGTGTAGCGGGGAAGCCCAAAGGCTATCCGACCGCCGGACAATCCCCATGTCCTCCATAAGCTGGAACTCGTCTCGTGCGATGCGCAGTTTATCGGACGGGAGACGGCGCGCGCGGGCGTGTACCGGTGGGCCCTCGGTGGGAATGTGGTGGACCACGCCATGATGGGGCGCGGCCCTGTCGAACTGGGGCGTGAGCAACCCTGGGAAGTCGGCGAGCAGGGCTGCAAAAGGTTGCTGGATCTCAGCTACCTCGTTGAGTTGCTGTAGGGGCATGGACGGAACGAGCGGCTTGGCAGGGCACAGGTCCAACAGAGGGACCATGCGTCCGCCTCGCACATCGACTAACAGGGAGAACGCGCGCAAGAAATCGGCCCCCAGGATCGGTTGGGCAACGTCAGCAACGATAAACTTCCACCTGTACTGGCGGGAGTCGTAATTTAAGTCCGCGGTCTGCGTACGGTAAGTGCGAATGTCGCTCCCGTTAACAGCCGAGAGGACGGGTCCTACTTTACTGGCGCGAATATCTTGGGCGCTCGGAGGCAGGATGCTGGCATGGGCACCGGAGTCCACCAGGAAACGGTGGCCGGAATAGCGATGGCGGAGGTAGAGGAGTTTGTTTGGGCCGATAGCGTTTGCCTCTATGGACGATCGGCCAAGGCATTTCCCTGGTATGAGCAGGGGCTCTGACATCTTCGAGCTTCGGGCCCGTAGCGTTGATGGTAGTAACACCATCGGTGTTGACGGTAGACCACTGGCCGCGGCGATGCTTCTTCGGCACTGGGCTGGGCTTCTTCCTCCTCCCGATGTTGGCTCGGCTGCACCCGCTGAGTGACCAGGGGGCGGGCGAAAGCAAACACTTCCCACTGTGCCCACAGTTCATCAGTTCTCTCCGCGAGTTGTTGCCCAAATATGTTCTCTTCCCCAATCTACTTTATCTTCTCACATTTTATCCCTCATTGTGAGTTCCCTTAAACCCCCTTTTGTAAGCCATAAGACAATTTTTCATCTACCTTCATTTCCCTCACACAGCACATGCTTCAACATCTTTTTGTTTGCTTGCAAACAGTAATCTTGCTTCATTTGCATTTTAAAAGACAACCTCCAGGGTGACCAGGGCTCCAGGGTGACCAAGGCTGGGAGCTGAACATCCAGGGATATTCAATATTCAGGAGGGATAGACAGAAAGGGAAAGGAGGTGGGGTAGCATTGCTGGTTAGAGAGCAGATTAACGCAATAGAAAGGAAGGACATTAGCTTTGAGGATGTGGAATCGATATGGGTAGAGCTGCGAAACACTAAGGGGCAGAAAACGCTAGTGGGAGTTGTGTACAGGCCACCTAACAGTAGTAGTGGAGTTGGGGATGGCATCAAACAGGAAATTAGAAATGCGTGCAACAAAGGTAAAACAGTTATAAGGGGTGACTTCAATCTACATATAGATTGGGTGAATCAAATTGGCAAGGGTGCTGAGGAAGAGGATTTCTTGGAATGTATGCGGGATAGTTTTCTAAACCAACATGTAGAGGAACCAACGAGAGAGCAGGCTATTCTAGACTGGGTATTGAGTAATGAGGAAGGGTTAGTTAGCAGTCTTGTTGTGCGTGGCCCCTTGGGCAAGAGTGACCATAATATGGTTGAGTTCTTCATTAGGATGGAGAGTGACATCGTTAATTCAGAAACAAGGGTCCTGAACTTAAAGAAAGGTAACTTTGAGGGTATGAGACGTGAATTGGCCAAGATAGACTGCCGCTTGATTCTTAATGGGTTGACGGTGGATATGCAATGGAAGGCATTTAAAGACTGCATGGATGAACTACAACAATTGTTCATCCCAGTTTGGCAAAAAAATAAATCAGGGAAGGTAGTGCATCCGTGGATAACAAGGGAAATCAGGGATAGTATCAAAACAAAAGATGAAGCGTACAAATTAGCCAGAAAAAGCAGCCTACCAGCGGACTGGGAGAAATTCAGAGACCAGCAGAGGAGGACAAAGGGCTTAATTAGGAAAGGGAAAATAGATTATGAAAGAAAACTGGCAGGGAACATAAAAACTGACTGCAAAAGTTTTTAAAGATATGTGAAGAGAAAAAGATTAGTTAAAACAAATGTAGGTCCCTTGCAGTCAGAAACGGGTGAATTGATCATGGGGAACAAGGACATGGCAGACCAATTGAATAACTACTTTGGTTCTGTCTTCACTAAGGAAGACATAAATAATCTGCCGGAAATAGCAGGGGACCGGGGGTCAAATGAGATGGAGGAACTGAGTGAAATCCAGGTTAGCCGGGAAGTGGTGTTAGGTAAATTGAATGGATTAAAGGCCGATAAATCCCCAGGGCCAGATAGGCTGCATCCCAGAGTACTTAAGGAAGTAGCCCCAGAAATAGTGGATGCATTAGTGATAATTTTTCAAAACTCTTTAGATTCTGGAGTAGTTCCTGAGGATTGGAGGGTAGCTAATGTAACACCACTTTTTAAAAAGGGAGGGAGAGAGAAAACGGGGAATTACAGACCAGTTAGTCTAACGTCGGTAGTGGGGAAACTGCTAGAATCAGTTATTAAAGATGGGATAGCAGCACATTTGGAAAGTGGTGAAATCATTGGACAAAGTCAGCATGGATTTATGAAGGGTAAATCATGTCTGACGAATCTTATAGAATTTTTCGAGGATGTAACTAGTAGAGTGGATAAGGGAGAACCAGTGGATGTGTTATATCTGGACTTTCAGAAGGCTTTCGACAAGGTCCCACATAAGAGATTAGTATACAAACTTAAAGTACACGGTATTGGGGGTTCAGTATTGATGTGGATAGAGAACTGGCTGGCAGACAGGAAGCAAAGGGTAGGAGTAAACGGGTCCTTTTCACAATGGCAGGCAGTGACTAGTGGGGTACCGCAAGGCTCAGTTCTGGGACCCCAGCTATTTACGATATATATTAATGATTTGGACGAGGGAATTGAATGCAACATCTCCAAGTTTGCAGATGACACGAAGCTGGGGGGCAGTGTTAGCTGTGAGGAGGATGCTAGGAGGCTGCAAGGTGACTTGGATAGACTGGATGAGTGGGCAAATGCATGGCAGATGCAGTATAATGTGGATAAATGTGAGGTTATCCACTTTGGTGGCAAAAACAGGAAAGTAGATTATTATCTGAATGGTGGCCGATTAGGAAAGGGGGAGATGCAACGAGACATGGGTGTCATGGTACACCAGTCATTAAAAGTAGGCATGCAGGTGCAGCAGGCAGTGAAGAAGGCGAATGGTATGTTAGCATTCATAGCAAAAGGATTTGAGTATAGGAGCAGGGAGGTTCTACTGCAGTTGTACAGGGTCTTGGTGAGACAACACCTGGAGTATTGCGTACAGTTTTGGTCTCCTAATCTGAGGAAAGACATTCTTGCCATAGAGGGAGTACAGAGAAGGTTCACCAGACTGATTCCTGGGATGTCAGGACTTTCATATGAAGAAAGACTCGGTTTGTACTCGCTAGAATTTAGAAGATTGAGGGGGGATCTTATAGAAACTTACAAAATTCTTAAGGGGTTGGACAGGCTAGATGCAGGAAGATTGTTCCCGATGTTGGGGAAGTCCAGAACAAGGGGTCACAGTTTAAGGATAAGGGGGAAATCTTTTAGGACCGAGATGAGGAAAACTTTTTTCACACAGAGAGTGGTGAATCTCTGGAATTCTCTCCCGCAGAAGGTAGTTGAGGCCAGTTCATTGGCTATATTTAAGAGGGAGTTAGATGTGGCCCTTGTGGCTAAGGGGATCAGGGGGTATGGAGAGAAGTCAGGTACAGGATACTGAGTTGGATGATCAGCCATGATCATATTGAATGGCGGTGCAGGCTCGAAGGGCCAAATGGCCTACTCCTGCACCTATTTTCTATGTTTCTATGTTTCTAACCACTGTTATCATATCAAAACAATCTTTCCCAAAAGAACTCACTCAGAATCAGTAATCAATAATACATTTTATTTTTCTCTGTAATTTTGACATTTCCAATCTCATTTAACACTTTAATCGGGATGTCTTTTTTTTTAACTTGGCTCAAAAGATGTATAACAACCAACACCTTTTATCATTTGAGTATAGCTCCGCCCCCCATTCATGACTGTTTCTTAACGGAACACACCATAACCTGTCTGTCCATTTGCATTTTAAAGGACAAACTGTTCTTAAAGCGACACACACTTTTGCTCATTGCTTCAAATTTCATACATTCCACATAAAAAACATTGTTTTACAAGCAGTACATATACAAAAACATTGTTTTACCAGCAGTATATAATATTTCATCTTCAAAGATGTCTCTTTGTAATTTACTTTCCCTTTTTCTGACAAGACTTCTGTTTACCAAAATCCTGGTTACCTAACCCTAATTGGACATTGATCCAGATCATGATTAGTCAGACTCCCCGTGACTTTTCAGTCTCCCTACCCTATCCTCATTTCTCCACCGAATTTTCCTTCATCCCCAATTTTTTATAACATAGTTGCCTGTCAGAAAAAGGATTTACCCCGGGGTAATTTTGTTTTGCAATCCCCATTGACTCTTTCCACCATCCCAGATGCCTGTGGGTGGTGTACACAGTGAATTGCTGTCGGATATTAAAATGTGCACATTTTTCCTTATTAATAGTGGCAATAAAATGAGGACCATTGTCTGATCTTATGACAGTAGGTAGGCCAAACCTGGGATTAACGACAATGTTACTGTAGTTTCAGCAGTATTATTAGTGGTTGGTAGAGCTTCACTCCACCTGCTAAATAAATCTTAAATCACTAAGCAATATTTATAACACTGGGCCCTTGGCATTTCAATCAAATGAATCTGTATGCATTCAAACGGTCGTGATGGCATTGGCGTCACCCCTGAGGCTATCTTATTTGGTTTGCCTGGATTACTTTGTTGGCAAATTTTACATTCAGAGGCCTGCCACCACGTTTCCTTTGTTATCCTATCATTCCCTCCTTACCAGCATGGGTAAGACGGATAAAAATGTATCGAATACACCAACTTGTCCAAGCGGGATGTGCTGAATCAATGGCATAGCCCTCTTGTTTCCATAGTTATTTTTATATATAAGAGGCATCCCTCTGTAATGTACATACCTCCCTCATGTTTGGCAGGACCGTTCTATTTGCTAGCATCTGTTTACGTGCTGTCACTACGCATTTGGATGTACAGGCTGCACTGTTTGGATACACTATCGGCAACTCATTGCCTTTTGCTATAGGGTCCCCAGCACCAGTGTGTGCAGCACATTTAATAATGGCCAGCTGTTCTGGTAGCATCAATGCCTCAAGCAAATTATGCACAGAAAGGCATTCCCGTGCTCCCAATCCTGGGGAGCTTTGTAAGGTCAGAACTTCGAGGTATAGGGATGTTACTGACGGAGCTGCCACAGGTAAGGATGCCATTGCTACTGGTAGGACATAGGGAGGTGGACATCTCCCAAGATTATCTAACTCCCCATCTTCACTACCAAATAGGGTCGTCGTGCCAGACATGAAGTCTCCTCCAGATGATTTACCAGTACTGGGTTTATTTTTTGCTAACCATCACCTGTTTCTCACCTCCTGTCTGTCTTTTAATTCTTTTCTCTTGTTCCTCTGCCCACTGGCATTCTAGTTGCAATACTTTCCATCCTTTCATAGTGCTATCCTTGTTTTTTAACTCTATCCCTTTCTTACATACAGTATCCATCCAACGTCTAACTCTGCTCTCCTCATGCTTCTTCTTTGCTTCTTCTTTCCATGTTTTAATTCCTTTCTTCCATTTCTTTCCTGCCTTCCTTTCCCATATAATTCTCTCTACATTCCATGTGCCCCCTACTGGCCAGGCTTCATCCCCTAACCGTTTGGTCAACTTGTAACTTAACATTCTAAATTTCTTATTATACTTAGGATTCAAATAACACATATGTTGGACTGTTATCCAGACTTCTTAATTCTGAATCGTTCCAAATATATCAACCAGGCCGACCCGCTAAACGAGACCCCAGTTTCTCAACTTGGCAGACGTCTTAATACTTTAATATACAACGCCACTTATTTCTCAATCCGACAACTCTTCGGATGTCTCAATAAGCCAGACGCACACCTCATCCCCCGTATCTCAACCCGACAAATCATGGATGTCTCAACGAGGCCAATGAGCCCTTAGTAGAGAGAGAGAAAAAGAGAAAACAAAGAGAGATAGACAGAGAGAGAGAGAGAAAGAGAAACCGCTCAAGTCCTTCTTAAAAATATACACAAGCCCATCTTAAAAATACAAACACAATTCTGTCTTAAAAATACATACACTATCCCTTCTTTAAAAAAACCCCATATAAAGCCCAACTGGTCTTACCTTTGTCTGTTTCTAAGAACCTCGGCAGGGAACCAATTCAATGTCTGATGAAGGATCACAGATGTTCCCGGGAGTTTCTAGGGAGTCGGTTTTACAAGGGGGCCGATAGAGCTCAGTTATCTCCCTTCCAATCCCGGCAACCTCTGCAACCTCTTGCACAATCAGCTGTTGATGTGGTCCCAGCGAGGCCTGCATAACTACGCCAATGAAAAAGCTACTTTTATAACAACTAAACAGGTTCGCTTCTTAATAAACAGACACCACACAAACTGTTTGGTAGACCAGTTCAAAACTTTACTTATTATCGGCCGATGGAAGGGAGGGAGAACTCCAGTCAAGTGACCACTGTAGACACTTGACCGTCCTCAGTCCACTTCCCTGAACAACAAAATTACATCGCATTTTATAGTGTTTCTTTGTCACCTTAGCACATTCCACAGACATTAGTCATGGTCAGAGGTACAGGAAAAGGTTTCTACAGAATGCATCACATCAAAGGCATTTTGTCACATGGTACAAGATATATTAAAAACATTGGCCATTTGGTTTACGACATTTTATCTTTCTACTCCCCTAGTTCCTCTCTTCCTCTCTGTCACCTCCTCCCTCATAAACATAGGACACGGTTTACGACATCTTACTTTTCAAATACATCAAAGAGATGTAGCATCTCTGTCACCTCCTCCCTCATAAACATAGGACACTTGGTTTACGGCATCTTACTTCAAAGAGATGACTCAGCTCTTTCTCTCTTCCTCTCTGTCACCTCCTCACTTGGGAGACAATGTTATAGTATTTATTACCTCACACACCGCAACCTGAGGCAAGCCTAATGTGGGACTAAATATAAGCTGTAAGCTAGCCCAGAAGCCAATTTAATATCTTCTTATATTTTAACTAAAATTCGGCTTCATCACACGCAGGAACATTGGACCAAATTACGGGAAATTTTACTGGCCAATTTGCACCTTAGAATCATTTTGTTCATCTAATTCGTAGTAATGATCATTGAGGAATTGATGCAAGCACATTCATTGTTTCCCATCTGAAACATGCCCGGCATCGCATGAAATCACCTGTAGAGCTGCAATTTTGTGACTATCAGCAGAAATTGGACTTCAAAGGTGCGTTCAAAAAACCTGCACTCACAAAAACACGAAGACCAAACCCAACAGCAGCTCCGCAAAGACACAAACACACTGCTCCCTAAATCTGCCAGCCTCAACTATAAGTCCGAAGAACCCGTCGCCTGTCCA
This sequence comes from Amblyraja radiata, assembly GCF_010909765.2. Classification (NCBI taxonomy): domain Eukaryota; kingdom Metazoa; phylum Chordata; class Chondrichthyes; order Rajiformes; family Rajidae; genus Amblyraja; species Amblyraja radiata. The sequence goes on from NC_045959.1 coordinate 81,240,249, forward strand.
CAGATGGGAAATGAGTGCGGCAGTGGTGCAGCTAGTAGAGCTGCTGCCTCACAGTGCTAGAGACCTGGGTTCGATCCTGATTTAAGTTATTGTCTGTGTGGAGCATGCACGTTCCCTCTGTGACCGCGTGTGTTTCCTCCGTGTGCACCAGTTTCCTCCAACATCCCAAAGGCGTGCAGGTTTGAAAACTAATTGATCTCTGTAAATTGCCCCTAGTGTGGAGGTAGTGGATATGAAAGTGGAATAATATATAACTAGGTTGAACAGGTGATCAACGGCCAGCATGGACTCGGTGGGCCGAAGGACCTGATATCCTTCTGTATCTCTGAACTAAACACGATGGCTGATCCGCTGAGTTCCTCCAGGCTGTTGCGTTCAGCTACAGCTTCTACTGCTCAGAGTTGCTGGTTGAAGCCCTAATACGCATTAATACGGATAACATAGAGATCTCTACAAGAGTCATGGATGGTACCATGTCTTGCAATGTTTGGGGGCCACACTTGCAGCATGATCGTCATATATGTGTCGATGATTGCAGGGTAGGAGTGAGACACATTCTCCCCCTCCCCCCAAGCTCCCCCTGCCCCCCGCCCCTCCCCAGCATTTTCTAAATGTTCCCTTATCTCCATGGCAACCTTGCAATTGCTCTGCAGCTGTCATGGAGAGAGATCTGACACAGTTCGGCCTTCCCCTACGTTGCAGTGACAATGATGCATCTGTAAGCCATGCAGTTGCTGCTGTTGGAAATTACAGGTAAAGACTTACCTGTGTGGTAAATGCTTTTTTTTAATAAGCCCTTTTACCAATTTCCTAATTTTGATTTTGTCGGTCACCCGATTACACCAAAATCATTTTGAGAGAAAAAAAATCATGAGAAAATCATGGCGGCACATTGGCAGAGTTGCTGCTTCACAGAAGCCAGATTTGATCCTCACTATGGGTGCTGGCTGTAAGGAGTTTGTACGTTCTCCCTGTAAGTGCATGGGTTTTCTCCAGGTGCTCCAGTTTCCTCCCACATTCAAAAGATGAGCAAGTTTGTAGGTTAATTGGCTTCTGCAGAATGATAATCCATCTCAGTACTCATTTAGGCAAGTCCCAAGCTATAAATAATTTCCCCCCACCCTCAATCCCCCTCCCCCAACCTTTTTAACGCAATTAGTATATTGATTATTGTGTTGCTTTCAAATTTTCTCAGAAGCCTGAACAAATATTCTGCAAAAGCAAAGAAATGATCTTAGTCAATAACAAGAAATTGCATTTAGATAGATAGATAGATCCTTTATTGTCATTCAGACCTTTCGGTCTGAACGAAATTATGTTACCTGCAGTCATACACAGAATCAATAATAACAAAACATACAATAAACACAAATTAAACATCCACCACAGTGAGTTCACCAAGCACATCCTCACTGTGATGGAGGCATAGATAGCGTCTCCAACCAGTCAAGCTTTCCACATGGACAGGTGGGAGAGTTATAAAACAGTATTTGATAGGAAGGAAACGTTACAGCAACTGAGTAAAAGATTGGTCAAATGGTAGGTTCAATGAAGATCGGGTGAGGGGGATTGGGGGTGGAGGAAAAGTATCTATAGCTTGGGACTTGCCTAAATGAGTACTGAGATGGATTATCATTCCACACCATATTTCTTAGACCGTTTATGCAATTATCACAACATTATGCTGGATATGGATCAAAGGACTATGTATGGTACATAGAAACATAGAAACATAGAAAATAGGTGCAGGAGTAGGCCATTCGGCCCTTCGAGCCTGCACCGCCATTCAATATGATCATGGCTGTACATGCTTGTAAATTAGTAAAACAAATGTTCTTCTTTAGGTACTGTTGTTTCTGGGATGGGGTGACTGATTACTAGAGCCAGGATGTTTAGGCACTAAAAATCTCTGTAATAGGCAGGCAAAAAGGCAAAATAAAATTACAAAAAAGGCCTGAAAAAGCATTTATAGACAAAAAAGGCATAAAAAGGCATTTATTTCCACCACCAAAATATGGTTAAAAATGATAATTATAAAGGTATACTACATTAAATGACCAAAGTTGCCTGGTTGCACATAACTACCAGCAATTTTTCAAATTATCTGGTGTTAAACTATGCCGTCTGTCAGACAGAATATGCTACAGTTGTGAAAAACTTCTTTCTACCCCAGCTGAGGTCACTGGTGCATTCCTGAAACAAGCTACAAACTCTACATTCATGTCGATATCTTGTGCATTACAACTACCTTTGAGAAATTTAGTTATGTTTTGTACTTCTTCAAGATCTTTGTTAGCTAAAATGCCCCTCTCACATTTTCCTTGTATGTCTTTACCTACATCGCCAGGAACTTTAAGTACAAAGTACAGCAAGTGAAGATGTAAACAACTGAACAATAGTTGTGCTTTATGACTTCTCCAATACATCCAATGTCAAGAAATACTCCTTTGATGGTTGACCTGCCTCCAGTTTACCGATGGCACATTGGACAACATATCTCCCCACAGCATTGGTTGTCTCGTCTATTGAGATCCATATTTTGATGCATGCAACTTCATCTCTAATTTTCTGCACAACAATGTTGAAGTTGCTGTCAACATAATTTTTCTGTAATGATGACTCGCTTGGTATAGGTTCCTCTGTGTATTTCCCTAAACAACCTCTGAGAGATTTGTTTTCCAATTTCCACAGTGGAATTCCAGCATCAATGAATGCTTTGCACAGATCACTCGAAAACTCAGATTTGCGATTGGAGCCAGCAGTAAATGTTGTGAGGAGACAAGCTTGCTTATTTCCCACCTTCAGTTTCTCTGCCGTCAACTTGTGTTTAGCTGTCTGTACATGCTGGGAGACGAAATATTTCTTCTCGTGATTCACTGCTTTCTCACATGTTGTGCAAAACTGCACACAGTTGTCTGGAGAGAATATATCACTCCCGTACACTCTCACCAAATTGTTCAGTTTTTTACAAGGCGTTGACTTGACTTTAGGCATTTTGACGCTTGCAGGGGTAGATCCTACAGGAGCAGGGATGCAGACCTCTACAGGCAAGCAAGTACAAGCTGAGAAGAGGAATCAGAGCTGCCAAGGAAAGGTACTCTGAAAAGTTGAGGAGCAAGTTCTCAGCAAATGACTCTTCTTCAGTGTGGAAGGGCTTGCAAGAAATCACAAGCTCCAAGAGGAAAATCCCCCGCTCCGTGGGCAATTGTCAGATGACCAATGACCTGAACGAGTTCTACTGCAGGTTCGATAAACAGAAACTTAACCCTGGTACCCCACACCCCATCCACAACCAACACCTCACACCTACTCACAGCTTGACTCCAGTTTGAAAAGACTAGATCTTTCCCCACCTACTCCTCCCCAATCACCACTTCACACCTACTTAAAGCATGATTCCAGTCTGCAAAACCTGGACCCTTTCCCAATCACCCCTCTCCAAACACCACTTAACACCCACTTACAGCCGGGTTTCACCCTGGTGCTGTAAAATTTCTTGTAATGTTACGTTAAAATGGCAAAAAAAAAGGCTGATTTAGGCACTCAATCATGAAAAAGGCATTATCATCCTGAAATCATCAAAAAAGGCATGAAAAGGCACATGGCATTTATGGCAAAGTCCTGGCTCTACTGATTACAAATAACCTACATTCTATATTTTGTCATAATGTGGCTGAAACAATGGCATATTTTGTGATATTTATTGAGATAGAAAGATACAACTGAGTTTAGGCAAGATATTACCTTGCAACATTCTGTATGTCTGATAGATATTGTGAAATGGAACTCAGAAATTATGGGAGGATTACATAAAACTACAATTCAAAGGTAATGAATATACAGAGTGTTCTTATTTCCATCATGAACATACAATAGTGATATAGGACACCAGGTCCTACTACGGTAAACTCACGAGCTACTAGGGTAAACTCACGAGCTACTACGGTATAACTAGGAGTTAAAAAGTATCAAATTTTTCCATCACGAGTATATTTTACTCGTGGACATTTTTCAATGTTGAAAAATCTTCATGAATTACCACGTTTCCCGAGTACCTGCCGTTAGCGCTAAGAGACGTCCCGAGCTACGTGCTTACCACGAGTTTGATTTTTATTTAAACTCGTGAGAGCTCTTGGGTGAACTCGCACAGTGGGACAGGGCTTTCAGACTGTGACCGCAAGTGAGATCCACATCTGGAGACTGGGGGAGGATTGAAAAGGAAAGTGCTTTCACCTTCATTCCCTCTGGTGACTTCACGTCCTGATTGTCCCAAGATGTTCATTGAAACGACCCAGTTCTGGACTGTTAAGATGCTACACTTCACTGTTGCTGCATGCCCAGGCCCAGTTTGATACAATCCCATGAGTTTTACCATAATTGCTGATTCTCAATAAAATTCATAATTCTTCTGAAATGTTAAAATCTTGGAATTGGAAGAAGGGTCCAACCCAAAATGTTACCCACCCATGTTCTCCAGAGATGCTGCTTGCCCCACTGAATTACTCCAGCAATTTGTCTTTTTTTTGCAAACCAGCATCTGTAGTTCCTTGTTTCTATAGGAGAGACTACTTGACTTCTTGTAATAATTTAAAAATCTATTCATGTTCATTTTCCAGGCTTTATATGTCAATAAACACAATGACCTATAAAGATGACAAAATCATTGTTCTTTCCTATACCAAAAAGCTAATGATTACACAATGGCATTAAAGAGGCTATTCAAGCCATTGAGTCTATGCCAGCTCTCGGGAGAATCCACTTTTGTCACGGTGATCTGTTCTCTCTCTCATGTACATTAACACCGTACTGATTCTCCTATCAGTCACTTGAGGGTAATTAACAGTGGTTAATCAACACAACAACCAGTAGGCCTAGATATGGTAGGAAACTGGAACACCTAGAATAAGCTTGTGCAGTCACTGGAAGAATGTGCAAACCAGATGTACCCAAAGTCTGGTTCAAAACAGGGCTGGTTTAGGATCAACAGCTCTAACAACCAGATACTCTAAACTCCAGCAAAATCCAGGAGGAACTGAGCAGGTCAGCAGCATCTATGGAGGGAGTGAACAGATGACGTTCCAGCTCGGAACCCTTCTTCAGTCCCGACATGTAACGTCGCCTGTCCATTCCCTCCCTAGAAGTTTGGTTTGGTTTGGTTTAGTTTAATTTATTGTCACGTGTACCAAGGTACAGTGTAAAGCTCTTTGTTGCATACTATCCCGTCAGTGGAAATACTATACATGATTAGAATTGAGCTATCCACAGTGTACAGATACAAGATAAAGGGGATAATGTTTAGTGCAAGATAAAGCCCAGTAAAGTCCAATAAAAGATAGTTTGAGGGTCGCCAACAATGTAGATGGTAGGTCAGGACTGCTCTAGTTGGTGAGATAAGGATGGTTCGGTGGCCTGATAACAACTGGGAAGAAACTGTCCCTGAATCTGGAGATGTGCGTTTTCACACTTCTGTACCTCATGCCTGATGGGAGAGGGGAGAAGAGGGAGTGTCTAGGGTGTGACTCATCCTTAATTATGCTGGTAGCCTTGCGTGAAGTGTAGTTGGAGTGAATGCCAGGGAGGTTGGATTGTGTGATGGACTGGGCTGCGTCCACAATTCTCTGCAATTTCTGGCATTCCAGGATGGAGCTGTTCCCAAACCCTGCTCCTGACCCACAGAGTTCCTGCTCCTGACCCACTGAGTTCCTCCAGCACTTTGTGTTTTGCTCAAAATTCCACCAACTGTAGTTTCTTGTGTCTGCTAAACCCAAACTATTCGCAGAGTTTAAGGGTTTTTTTCTCCAGTCTTCTCCTTATAAGACCATTAGCTTCCTGCGAAGGCATCTGTTCTGTTTATCCTTTGAATTCAGGGATCAATTGTGTTTGACCTCCAGTAGACAAGTCTTTCTTTGGAATAGAAGGTGTCATAATCCAGGTGTGGTAAGGATTTATAATTATTATTACATTTCTAAACCTGTATGGTGATTCGTAACTTTCTTCCCATATAGTAGTGTATTGATCATCTATAAAATGAAGGTGATGAAATAAAGCATTCACTTTTGATTGTTATGAAATATTGTTTATTAAAGGTACATTAAAACTGCTTATCTGGCCATAAGGCACCATTTCTTAAGCCACATCACTATTTCAATAGTCGTACTATACAGTATTAGTAGAGAGTAACACAGACATTGTACCCATTCAATCGGCATGTTCTACATGGGGCCAGCCCAATCTAAAAAAAAATAAAATATACTTGGCATAAAATAAGATACACTTGAATGACAAAATACCTAAACTGTTCCAGCTGTGTCAAGTCACCAAAAACATTGTTGTTCCTATTGGTGAAGACTTATGTGAAAATAAATTCTTGAATCGCAACTGATTGATTCGGAGAATAGATTTGCCTTTACAATGGTAGTCACGTTTTCCAATGTCACATGAGCAACATGCAGATTCATTTGCACTATCTATATAATTACAAATATATCAAAATCAAAATTTAGTTGGGATGTTTTTATACAAAGTTACACCAGAGAACCATAACATTCAGTCATCATTCTCAAAGACTACATGATATCAAATCAAGACAGTTAAAGAAATCAAAGGCAGCAAAGATTCAATAATTATACAACAAGATATGTTGCAGTATACATTTATGTTACAGTTATACAACACATCAATGAGGCTGTAGAAAGATGCCATTAAGTTGGAGCGGGTGCAGAGAAGATTTATGAGGATGTTGCCAGGGCTCGAGTTGTAGGGAGAGGTTAGGCAGGTTAATACTTTATTCCTTGGAGTGCAGGAGACTGAGAGGTACATAAAATCATGAAGGGAATAGATAGGGTGAATGCATAGTCTTTTTCCCAGTGTGGAGAATCAGGAATTAGAGGACATCGTTTGCACTTACCTGTAAAACTTGCAAACATAATTCACATTTCCAGGTTCAGGGTCTGTGGAGTTCATTAACAAATCTCCAGTTTAAATGCTGAGGAAGATCTACAATTACTTCAATGACCAAATGATCTCTAGAAGGTGTTGCACGGTGTCAATCTCTGATTCACACCCGCCTACTTAGCGAAAGCTAATGGAAATTAAACAGAAAAGGGAGGAGATATGTTTACACTCTCCAGTTTACAAAGGTAACTGGATAACATTTTGGAATAACTAGTTAAGTTTACTTTCGATATCATTCTACCTTGAATCATTACTTGATTTAACATAATTTAATGGCTGGCATTTATTGTACACCACGATGATTCAGAAACTGGTAGGACCATTATATTATGTTAATTAAAGTAATGATTCAAGGTAGAATGATATTGAAAGTAAACTTACCTAGCTATTCCAAAATTTCATCCAGTTACCTTTGAGAAGCAAACTATTCAGTGTCAATGGAAGGACCTGGATTGTAGGACGGAATGGCTCTTTCAAGTTTTAGCAAGATAAAGGCCAAGAGCATAATCAGTTTGGAGCAGTTTCAATCCAGATCCAAATATAGGTCTGCATCAATAATCTATTCATAGTTCAAAACCAACTTGGACAAAATCAGCAGTCATACTCAACTGGCCCTCAAGAATAGCCAGTTATAGTGTGCAGTTTTGGTCTCCAAATTTGAGGAAGGACATTCTTGCTATTGAGGAAGTGAAGCGTAGGTTCACAAGGTTAATTCCTGGGATGGTGGGACTGACATATGTTGATAGAATGGAGCGGCTGGGCTTACATACTCTGGAATCTAGAAGGATGAGAGGGCATCCTATTGAAACATATAAGATTATTAAGGGATTGGATGTTGGGGGAGTCCAGAACTAGGGGCCACAGTTTAAGAATAAGGGATAGGCCATTTAGAACGGAGATGAGGAAAAAGTTTTCACTCAGAGAATTGTGAATCTGTGGAATCCTCTGCCTCAATAGACAATAGACAATAGACAATAGGTGCAGGAGTAGGCCATTCGAGCCAGCACCGCCATTCAATGTGATCATGGCTGATCATCCACAATCAGTACCCCGTTCCTGCCTTCCCTCCATATCCCCTGACTCCACTATCTTTAAGAGCCCTATCTAGCTCTCTCTTGAAAGTATACAGAGATCCGGCCTCCACCGCCCTCTGAGGCAGAGAATTCCACAGACTCACAACTCTCTGTGAGAAAAAGTGTTTCCTCGTCTGTGTTCTAAATGGCTTACTCCTTATTCTTAAACTGTGGCCCCTGGTTCTGGACTCCCCCAACATCGGGAACATGTTTCTTTGGTATTAGGAAGATGGTTCAGGATTTAACATATGGAACACATTGAGCCATCTGTACTTAGAGCATTATTTGTTTCATCTTTTGAACCTACTACTTCTTTGTAAATTAAGATGTGGTTATTTTTCCCATTCATAAAGACTGTGTCCATTAATACTATATTCCACCAACCTACCCACCCACACACTCTTCTAAACTTCTCTTCTGAAGCCACTGATACATATTGGGGATCGACCAGCCTCTTCTAGTATAGGAACATATTCAATGAGTTGGGTAAACTATGTATCCTTACCAACAACGAAACTCCATTCTGTTGAATAGGAATCACTTACTAGTAAAAATCCTAACATAATTTCTCCAGATGCCTATTCACATTCAAGTTCAAATCAGATTGCAGTAAAAGTCATTGTTCCATCTTTATGAAATTCATACCACATTGCCATACACAAATAATCTCTGGATTATTTTAGGGTACATTTTAATTTTTATATGGCCATGCATCTTAACAGATTTTAAATATGGAACATGTCATTAGGAATAGGAGTAGAATTGGGCCATTCGGCCCATCAAGTCTATTCCGCCATTCAATCATAGCTGATCTAGCTCTCCCTCTAAACTCCATTGTCCTACCTTCTCCCCATAACCTCTGACACCTGTACTAATTAAGAACGGTTTAAAGTCAGTTTTTGCCTTTGACAGTGTATTTAGTTATTAATTCTTGAAAATCTTAAAAAGTGCCATTTAAGATTGAGGTTAACATTACAGATAAAGTATTTACCTTTAGATCAGGCACATTAATTAGTATCATAGCAAAGGAAAAACATAATTTGTGTCTGGATATTTGCAAAGTGGATTAAAAAAAAACTTCAATCACTGCACTCAGAAAGCAAGCAGAAAGTCCAGAAAAGAAATCTGAGGATGAACAAAGGGAATAACTGGCATTTTAATGTTGGCATTCATAGTGCATCTATTCTCTGTGGAACTCCTTACAGGAACCTAATGAAAGCAGGTCAACAGTGTGCTGGAATGAAAGAGCCAGCAGTCCAACAATTGACAACTGACCTTGAGACTGCTAAGTAATTCAAACAATAACACAAAAACAAGTATTGTTTTTCTTTTTTTCCCCCTGTTTAACTGCTTGGTCCGAGGGTGATGATTCTATACTGCTGCTTGGCCTTGTTCTCCAGCAAAACTCAGCAGCAACGCTTACTAGATTGTACTGTGTGCCTTCCGACTTTGAATGCTCCATTGCTGCTGATCTGAGCGGGATCCAGAGGTGGAATTTGCTGACCTGAAAAAGCAGAGTAAGATTATTACTGATCATTGATCAAAGATCTCTGTGGCTCTATCAGGTGGGACTAGTGAAGGTCGGCATGGGCAAGTTGGGCCGAAGGGTCTGTTTCTGTGCTGTATGTCTCTATGACTTGTTACACATGGTACAAACAGTTTTAACATCTCACAGATTCTGGGTTTACTGGAATAATAGCTCATGAACTCATATGTAGCAGATAGGGACACAGTGCTGATATAACTCAGCGGGTCAGACAGCATCTCTGGAGAAAAAGGATGAGTGACATTTTGGGTCAGAACCCATCTTGAGACGATATGTTCATATACAACATTTGTATAGAAATGTCATCTCCCTTTTCATTAAGAGATTTATGTAATTGAGTTTAGTTTAGTTGAGAGCTACAGCATGGGAACAGGTCCGTTCGCCATCCGAGTCCATGCTGACCATTGATTGCCCGTTCACACTAGTTATCCCACTACACACGTTAGGGGAAACCTACAGAGGCCAATTAACCTACAAACCCGCAGGCCTTTGGAATGTGGGACGAAACCCATCGCGGTCACAGGGGGAACGTGCAAACTCAACACAGACCGCACCCGAGGTCAGGATCGAACCTGGGTCTCTGGGGCAGTGTGGCAGTAGCTCTACTGTGCAAGTTCTTTAGTATTTCTAGTTCCGGTTACACGGCGATCAGCCTGCAGCCAAGGCAGTAAACTCTCGACTGTTGCAACGATATATGGAAAATCATACCAAGCCAACCAAGATGTCCCATGTAAGCTAGTCCCATATGCCGGCACTTAGCCCATATCTCTCTCATCCTTTCCTATCCATGTACCTGTCCAAGTATCCATTCAATGCTGTCATCATAACTGTCGCAACTACATTCCTGATATCTTGAGGAGCGTCCGTATTATGGTTGGATGTCCTAAGGCATATGTAGGTAGATAAATCTCCTGGGCCTGATCAGGTACATCCAAGGACACAATGAGAAGCTAGAAAATAAATTATAGTAGCCCTAGCTGAGATATATCTTTAAAACTTCATTCCCTGCATATCCATGTGTCAATCCTTGCCACGGAAGGCTGTGGAGGCCAAGTCAGTGGATATATTTAAGGCAGAGGTAGATAGATTCTAGATTAGTACGGGTGTCAGAGGTTATGTGGAGGAGGCAGGAGAATGGGGTTAGGAGGGAGAGATTGATCAGCCATGATTGTATGGCATAGTAGACTTGATGGGCCGAATGGCCTAATTCTTCTCCTACCACTGACTTAAAAGCCTCTTAAACGCCATAATCATATCTGCCTCCACCACCATCCCAGGTAGCTTGTTTCAGGCACTCACCCCCATCTGTGTAAAAAAACATATCCCACACATCTGCTTTACATTTTCTTGCTCTCAGCTTAAAGCTACAAGGCGGCACAATGGCACAGGGTAGAGTTGCTGCCTTACAGTGTCAGAGACCTGATGCGAACCTGACTGCGGGTGCTCTCTGTACAGAGTTGGTACGTTCTCCCCGTGACAGCGTGGGTTTTCACCGGGTGCTCCGCTATCCTCCCACGCTCCAAAAACGTACAGGTTTGTAGGTTAATTTGCTTGATAAAATTGTAAATTGTAAATTGTCCCGAGTGTGTAGGATAGTGTTAGTGTACGGGGGAATCACTGGTCGGCACGGACTCGGTGGGCCGAAGGGCCTGTTTCCACGCTGTATCTGTAACTCTAAACTCTATGCCATTTTTTGTATATTTGATATTTCCATCCTGGGAAAAAGACTCTGACTGTCCACATTATTTACATCTCTCATGTTTATATACTTCTATCAGGTCTTTCCTCAACCTCCGATGTTCCAGTCACAGTGTATGTATGTGTCATCTACAACGTACTTTTCACCATTGCTGGCCTCCATCCCCATTCTAATCTGCTGGCCTCCATCCCCATTCGCTTTTTTCACTGCCTGCTGCACCTGCAAGTAGGCATGCAGGTGCAACAGGCAGTGAAAAAAGCGAATGGTATGTTAGCATTCATAGCAAAAGGATTTGAGTATAGGAGCAGGGAGGTTCTACTGCAGTTGTACAGGGTCTTGGTGAGACCACACCTGGAGTATTGTGTACAGTTTTGGTCTCCAAATCTGAGAAAAAACATTCTTGCCTTAGAGGGAGTACAGAGAAGGTTCACCAGACTGATTCCTGGGATGTCAGGACTTTCATATGAAGAAAGACTGGATAGACTCGGCTTGTACTCGCTAGAATTTAGAAGATTGAGGGGGGATCTTATAGAAACTTACAAAATTCTTAGAGGGTTGGACAGGCTAGATGCAGGAAGATTGTTCCCGATGTTGGGGAAGTCCAGGACAAGGGGGTCACAGTTTAAGGATAAAGGGGAAATCCTTTAGGGCCGAGATGAGAAAAACATTTTTCACACAGAGAGTGGTGAATCTCTGGAACTCTCTGCCACAAAAGGTAGTTGAGGCCAGTTCATTGGCTATATTTAAGAGGGAGTTAGATGTGGCCCTTGTGGCTAAAGGGATCAGGGGGTATGGAGAGAAGGCAGGTACAGGATACTGAGTTGGATGATCAGCCATGATCATATTGAATGGCGGTGCAGGCTCGAAGGGCCGAATGGCCTACCCCTGCATCTATTTTCTATGTTTCTATGTTAATGAATAGAGTGACGAAGCATGTGACAGATTTCCCAGCATTTTCAAAACCAGGGGAAGATGGAGTTTTGTTGTCAAACACCATGAGCAAAGATAGACACAAGGTGCTAACTCAACGGGTCAGGCAGCATCTCTGGAGAAAAAGGTTGGATGACGTTTTGGGTCGGGACCCTTCTTCAGACTGAAAGTATGAGGTGGGGGGGGGGGAGGGAAAGTGAAGAGTTGGAGGCAAGAAAAGAGCAGAACAAATCAGGGCCAGCCACAAATGACCTCAGGCAGGGCGGTGCATAGTAGGTCCATTATTGGCTAGGGAAGGTGTGCTCTCGAGAGAAACAATGTGGAGATCTGTGCAACTGGTAAAATGACTAGGGAGCAGGAAGGGGGCAAGAAGGGGGGGGGGAGGGGGGGGGGGGAGGTGAAGTTACATAAAATTGGAGAATTCAATGTTCATACTGATGGGTTGTAAACTAGCTAAGCAAATTATTTTCTACATGGAGAGGTAGAGCAGGCTAGGACTTTATTCCTTGGAGTGTAGAAGGATGAGGGGTGATCATACAAAGGTGCATAAGATAACGACAGGAACAGAGAGGGTAAATGCAGTCTTTTCTCTGGAGTAGCGAAATCAAAAGTCAGAGGACATAGGTTTAAGTTGAAGGGAGAAAAGATTTAATAGGAACCTGAGGGCAATTATTTTTACACAAAGGATGGTAGCTTTATTAGCATGCCAGATGGATTTTACCACAACACGGAAGTTGCAAGGTTAATAAAGTTATTTTTAAAAATTCCAGATTTATTTAATTACTGCTTTCTAAATTGTCCATCTGCTGTGGTAGGATTCCAATCTATGTCACTGGGTTAATGATCTGGAACTTTGGCTGGATGTCTGGTAAGTTGACCACAACTGTGGGCGGCATGGAGACACAGCGGTAAGGTTGCTGCCTTACAGTGCCAGAGACCTGAGTTCGATTCTGACTAGGGGTGCTTTTCACTGTACCTCGGTACTAGGAATACAGCTTTTCACTGTACCTCGGTACTAGGAATACAGCTTTTCACTGTACCTCGGTACTAGGAATACAGCTTTTCACTGTACCTCGGTACATGTGACAATAAATTCAACTAGACTAAACTGTAGATGGGGCATGTTGGTCATAAGGTCATAAGTGATAGGAGCAGAATTAGGCCATTCAGCCCAATCATGGCTGGTATATTTCTCAGTCCTAATCTCATTCGCCTGCCTTCTCACCATAGCCCCTGACACCTGTACTAATCAAGAATCAATCTATCTCTGCTTTAAAAATATCCATTGACTTGACCTCCACAGCCTTCTGTGGCAAAGAATTCCACAGTTTCACCACCCTCTGACCAAAGAAATTCCTCCTCATCCCCTTCCTAAAGGAACGCCCTCTAATTTAGTGGAAATATCCTCTCCACATCCAATCTATCCTAGCCTTTCCCTATTCAGTACTTTCAATGAGGTTCCCCCCTCATTCTTCTAAACTCCGTCAAATGCTGTCAAATGCTCACTATAAGTTAACCCACTCATTCCTGGTATAATTCTTATAAACCTCCTCTGGTCCTTCTCCAGGGCCAACACATCCTTCCTCAGATATGGCACCCAAAATTGATCACAATACTGCAAATATGGCCTGACCAGCACCTTATAGAGATTCAGCATTACATCCCTGTTTTTGTATTCTAGTCATAGAGTCATAGTGATACAGTGTGGAAATACCAACTCGCCCACACCAGCCAACAATGGGCCAGCTACTTTAGTCCCACTTGCCTGCATTTGGTCCATAACCCTCCAAACCTGTCCTATCCATGTACTTGTCCAACTGTTTCTTAAACGATAGGATAATCCCACCTAGCCTCAACTATCTCCTCTGGCAGCTTGTTCCATACACCCAGTCCCACCACCCTCTGTGAGCTCTTGAAATAAATGCTAGCATTGCTTTGCCTTCTGTACTACTAATTTGACTTGCTGATTAACCTTTTGGGAATCCTGCACCAGCATTCCCAAATCCCTTTGCATCTCCGATTTTTGGATTCTCCCCCCAATTAGAAATTAGTGTATGCCTTTATTCCTACTACCAAAATGCATGACTCCCCATTTTGCTACATTTTATTTCATCTGCCACTTCTCTGCCCACTCTCCCAACCTGTCCAAATCTTTCTGCAGAGTCCCTGCTTTCTTTGCACTACCTACTGCTCCACCTATTTTCGTATCATCTGCAAACATGACCACAAAACCTTAAATCCCTTCTTCCAAATCATTTATACAATGTGAAGAGTAGCGGCCCCAGCACCGACCCCTGCGGAACTCCGCTAGTCACGTAACCAACCAGAAAAAAACCCCTTTATTCCCACTCTTTGCCTTCCGCCATCCAGCCAACCTGCTATTGGTTGGCGTGGGCAAGTTGGGCCGAAGGGCCTGTTTCCACACTGTATGACTCTATGACTCTAAGTTAGCCAGGAGTATCTCCTCTTGCCAGACTGCAATTTCTTTGAAAAACAGATTTTTAGATCTGGCCAACTTGTCCATGGACCAACTTGCCCATGCTGACCAGCAAGCCCCATCTACACTAATCATACCATGAATCCATGTCTTTAATCAGACTTTACTCAACTTTATCTTGCACTAAACATTGTACCCTTTATCCCCATTTACCTGGACAGTGGATGGCTTCATAGTAACCTTGTCCAGTTTTTTCACTGATTGGATAACATACAACTAAAAGCTTTTCACTGCACCTCACTACATGACGATACTAAACTAAACTAAGATATTAATTTCTTGAAGACACCGACCCAATACTTCACATATCCATATCCTCCAGAAATGCTGCCTGACCTGCTGACTTACGCCAGCACTTTGTATTTTACTCAAGATTCCAGCACCTACAATTCCCCATTCATTTCTTAGGTCAAGTCAAGTTTATTGTCACATGCATGAGTACAATGAGATACAGCTACTAAAATCTTGCTTGCAGCTGCATCACAGTCACATAGACTCAAACACGCAAAGCATAAATTATACATAAATTACACACTGCATTTTGCAAGAAAGTACGAAAGGAGAAGTCTGTGTAAAAAAAACCCAAGTCTTTAGTAAACAACACAAATAGAGAAATAAATCTGGCCATGGTAGTACAAGAGGTGGTCTGTCATGTTCTGTTTTCAGTAGGATTAGGGTTAGCCTGAGTTCGGTGGTGGGAAAGATGCTGGTGTGGCGTCAGCTAATACACGGGCCACTTATGGCCAAACACTCGTCAGTAGATACGAGGGCTGGCACGTGATGTCATGGGCTAGAGGGAGTGTCCTGCTACTTAAGGTTATCTCACCTCGAGACCTTAGCAGTCAACAGGTAGCTGAGCCCGAGAGAACAACCTCGCTCAGCTACAGTAGCAATGATAATATAGTTAGCGCACCAACCTAACGTGTAGAACCAGAATAAACGACTGTTTGAACCTGCCTGACGTCTGGCTTTATTCACCACGTTTGGTGCCGCTACACTGGAGTCAATTATTAAAGAAGTAATAATGGGGCATTTGGATAGCAGTAAAACGATTAGTCCAAGTCAGCATGGATTTATGAAAGGAAAATCATGCTTGACTAATCTTCTGGAATTTTTTGATGATGTGACAAATAAAATGGATGAAGGGGAGCCAGTGGATGTAGTGTATCTAGACTTTCAGAAAGCCTTTGATAAGGTCCCGCACGGGAGACTGGTGACTAAAATTAGAACACATGGTATTGGGGGTAGGGTGTTGACGTGGATAGAAAATTGGTTGGCAGACAGGAAGCAAAGAGTAGGAGTGAATGGGTCCTTTTCAGAATGGCAGGCAGTGGCGAGTGGAGTGCCGCAAGGCTCGGTGTTGGGGCCGCAACTGTTTACCATATATATTAATGATTTGGAAGAGGGAATTAGGAGCAACACTGGCAAGTTTGCGGATGACACAAAGCTGGGTGGCAGTGTGAACTGTGAAGAGGAGGTTGCAGGGTGACCTGGACAGGTTGAGTGAGTGGGCAGATGCGTGGCAGATGCAGTATAATATAGATAAATGTGAGGTTATCCACTTTGGTGGCAAAAACAAGGGGGCAGATTATTATCTCAATGGGGTTAGGTTAGGTAAGGGGGGGGGTACAGCGAGACCTGGGTGTCCTTGTACACCGGTCACTGAATGTTGGCGTGCAGGTACAGCAGGCAGTGAAGAAAGCTAATGGAATATTGGCCTTCATAACAAGAGGATTTCAGTATAGGAGTAAAGAGGTTCTTCTGCAGTTGTATAGGGCTCTGATAAGACCACATCTGGATTATTGCATACAGTTTTGGTCTCCTAATTTGAGGAAGGACATCCTTGTGATTGAGGCAGTGCAGCGTAGGATCACAAGATTGATTCCTGGGATGGCGGGACTGCCATATGAGGAAAGATTGAAAAGACTAGGCTTGTATTCACTGGAGTTTAGAAGGATGAGGGGAGATCTTATAGAAACATATAAAATTATAAAAGGACTGGACAAGCTAGATGCAGGAAAAATGTTCCCAATGTTGGGCGAGTCCAGAGCCAGGGCCCACAGTCTTAGAATAAAGGGGAGGCCATTTAAGACTGAGGTAAGAAAAAACTTTTTCACCCAGAGAGTTGTGAATTTGTGGTATTCCCTGCCACAGAGGGCAGTGGAGGCCAAATCACTGGATGGATTTTAGAGAGAGTTAGATAGAGCTCTAGGGGCTAGTGGAATCAAGGGATATGGGGAGAAGGCAGGCACGGGTTATTGATTGGAGACGATCAGCCATGATCAGAATGAATGGTGGTGCTGGCTCGAAGGGCCTAATAGCCTTCTCCTGCACCTATTTTTTATGTTTCTATGTGTGGGCCGAAGGGCCTATTCCTGTGCTGTACTGTTCTATGTTCTATATTTGAAGGATCGTTTGTCTGACATTAGTTGGATAGATTCAGGCAACCTCCATTTTAGGTATAATTTTGGTCTGTAAATGCCATTATGCGTCGTATTTGAGAAATATATTTGGGCAGGGCAAACTATTCTTCATTAAGATTACAGTAGTATTTTTATTCAGATGCCATGTTTGGATGGCTGACGTGTTCACAGTGTTTATATCTGATTGTTTTTTGAACTTTTAAATGGAAAATCATGTGGTTTTGTTTGGATGAGAATGTCTTAAATTGTTTTTTCCTGTGATTGTTGAAGTCTGTGAATGACTCAGGTTATTAATCAATTATCTGGCTTGTGTGTCCGAACTAAAATATAAACAGATGTAGAAGTAAAACAGAGAGCATATCACCGATTACACATAGCAACAGAATTGCCATCTGGAGTTTTGTTTCATGGGATCAATTTTTGAGTATTTAAATTAATAATTACAGTAACAAGAAAACCAATATACCTCTTTGGAATGTTTTTAGTTTAATATTCAGGGTAGCACACAGTGGTGTAGCTAGTACAGCCACAGCGTCACAGCGCCAGAGGCCTGAGTTCAAATCTGACCTGTCTATGCAGTTTGGATGGAGTTTGCACATTCCCCCTGTTACTGCGTGGGTTACCTCCGGGTGCTCCGGTTTCCTCCCACATTCCAAAAACATGCATGTTGACAGGTTAATTACCCATTGTGTCAAGAGTTGTGAGCATTTTATTGTTATACTAGGCTAAGTGGGACCCGTTGGGTCTGGTCCCCCAACGCAACCCATTCCCCAACACAATATTCCACCACTCACCCGTTCTCCCAACGCAATATTCCACCAATCACCCAAAGCCCCTAACTGCGCTGGCGCGGCTCATATGCCCCAGTATGTGGGAGGGGGTGTATGGAGCACAGGAGAACGGTGAATGAGCTGGCGAAAAATCATAGAGCTATCGCGTACCGTTTTTGCACAAATAGAAAACCCCCGAAGAGCACAATATCAGAGTTTTAGTTATGTCCCGAAACAAAACAATTAATTTCTTTTTTTGCAGCAGCTCAACAGATATGGTCGGTGAAACACATTCCTCCAGATTCAGGGACAGTTGCTTCCCAGCTGTTAGCAGGCAACTAAACCATCCTCTCACCAGCTAGGGTGCAGTCCGGTCCTCCCCATCTACCTCACTAGAGACCTTTGAACCAGCTTTAATCAGACATAACTGGACTTTATCTTCCACTGAATTTTGTACCCTTTATCTATTCTTCGGATGGCTTAACTGTAATCATGTATAGTCCTTTATTTGACTGAACAGGAAACAAAGAGTAGGGATTAACGGGTCCTTTTCAAAATGGCAGGCAGTGACGAGTGGGGTACCACAAGACTCGGTGCTGGGACCACAGCTATTTACAAAATATATTAATGATCTAGATGAAGGGATTAAAAGTAACATTATCAAATTTGCAGATGATACAAAGCTGGGTGGCAGTGTGAACTGTGAGGAGGATGCTATGAGGATGCAGGGTGACTTGGGCAGATGCATGGCAGATGCAGTTTAATGTGGATAAATGTGAGATTATCCACTTTGGTGGCAAAAACATGAAGGCAGATTATTATCTAAATGGTGTCAAGTTGGGAAAAGGGGAAGAGATCTGGGGGTCCTTTTTCACCAGTCACTGAAAGTAAGCATGCAGGTACAGCAGGCAGTGAAGAAAGCGAATGGCATGTTGGCCTTCAGAACAAGAGGAGTTGAGTATAGGAGCAATGAGGTCCTTCTGCAGTTGTACAGGGCCCTAGTGAGACCACACCTAGAGTATTGTGTGCAGTTTTGGTCTCCAAATTTGAGGAAAGACATTCTTGGTATTGAGGGAGTGCAGTGTAGATTAACGAGGTTAATTCCCGAGATGGTGAGACTGTCACGTTGACAGAATGGAGCGGCTGGGCTTGTATACTCTGGAATTTAGAAGGATAAGAGGGGATCTTATTGAAATATATAGGATTATTAAGGGTTTGGACACGCTAGAGGCTGGAAACATGTTCCCGATGTTAGGGGAGTCCAGAACCAGGGGCCACAATTTAAGAATAAGGAGTAAGCCATTTAGAATGTGGAGGCCAATTCTCTGGATACTTTCAAGAGAGAGTTAGATAGAGCTCTTAAAGATAGCGGAGTCAGGGGATATGGGGAGAAGGCAGGAATGGGGCATTGATTGTGGATGATCAGCCATGATCACAGTGATCACAGAGCTGGCTCGAAGGGCTCCAATGGCCTACTCCTGCACCCATTGTCTATTGGCTAATGGATTGCACTGTAACTTGGTGCACGTGACACTAATATACTAAACTAAACTAGTTCTCTGCATCACTCAATGATAGATTCAGAAGGAAGTTGAGGAAAATGTGGGGGGAAAAAACAAAATGTGATTATCGTAGCATTAGTGTAAACAGGGTCAGCATGGATGTGGTGGGCTAAAGAGGGCCTGTTTCTGTGCTGTATCTCTCTCTCGCTCTGAGATGTGAAAGGTTCAGAGAAGGTACCATAACTTTACAGCAAAAATGTTTATTGGTGGTTTACTTTTTAACTTTAGGGTTTAAATCTCTTTTCACTGGCAGTTCATTTGTCAGAGTGTGAAGTATTTTAGCCAAGGGTGTCACCTGGCAGTGTGATTTGCCGGGTACTTTGCTGGGGTGGAGGACCTGGGGTGAAGTGTTTCCTACATGGACCAGCAGTTTATTCATGATGCAGAGTTTTAAAACAACCAATCCTGAAATCTGGAAGAACTCAGTGAGTCAAGCAGCATCTGTGGAGGACATGGATAGGCGATGGGTGGGCTCAGTATCCTTCTTCAGGCTGACTGTAGTGGGGGCGATGGAAGGGGATGATAAAGCTAGAAATGAGAGCTGGAGCAGGATAAAGCCTAACAATTGAATCAGAGATGGGGAGCGGTGGGAGGGGGTGTCACAGAATTCCCGTCAGAGAGAGGAGGTGAGCTTCTTCTAAGTAGCTTTGTTTTAGGAAGATTTTGCAGTAAAATGGGGCTACAAGAAACTGCTGATAACTGGAATCTTGAGCATACCTAAAATGCTGGAGGAACTCAGTGGGTCAGGCAGCATCTATTGAGGGAATGGGCGGATGCCTTTTCAGTTCGGGACTCTTTGTCAGACTGATTATAGTAGGGGGTAGAAAGCTGGAAGAGAGAGGTGGGGGCAGGACAAAGCCTGGGAAGTGAATCACAGAGGGGAAGCAGTCATTCCCCCCACAGATGCTGCCTGACCGGTTGAGTTCCTCCAGCACTTTGCTTTGCTCCAGATTCCAGCATATACAGTTCCTTCTGTCTCTAATCTTGAAATCTGTTTCTCGAAGAAATTGCAGTCTCTAAATGACTTCATAATCATGGGCCAATTTGGAACGTCCTGGTTGAAACTTCTCTTCTTCCTGTCATTTGATGCGTGCATCCTTCAAATGGTTTCCAGCTAAGTTAAAACAAACGTTGAAACGCAACGACTGGCAGTGGGTGAGGATTTGTATTTACTTTTGGCAAGTGGTTAACATATCTCAGGAGTTTGTCATTCACTACTGATTTGGCCCATCTCGCTTGTGGAAATAAAAACAAAGAGAGGCAGGAAGTCTCAGAGCACTGCTGAGTTTCATTCCAGACAGCTTCAAATAGTCTCTGCCCGCTTGGCCACCCTCCCAGAGCCACAAGCAGCTGGAGCAGCTGTAGCGAGGGCACAACACTGCTTCATTGCTCTTCTCCATCCACTGCCTGCCAACTCACTCGCTCGCCTATCTGGTAAATCCTCTTCTCCATTTTATCATTGAAACTGTTGGCCTCTTGTACTGCAGTTCTAGCTACACCTGTCACAGTCAGTCTTTAATGAGAAATAGGCGTTTGGTCAGTTTATTGAAAGAAAATCCAGTCCAACTGGTCTCTGACGTTCAAGAGCTATTAAACTCTCAAACCATATATATACACATCAGTACATATTAAGGGCAGCACAGTGGCACAGCAGTAGAGTTGCTGCCTTACACGCCAGAGACATGAGTTCGATCCAAACTAATGGTGCTGTCTGTATGGAGTTTGTACGATCTCCCTGTGACCCTGTGGGGTTTCTCTGGGTGCTCCAGGTTCCTCCCAGATTGCAAAGACATGCAGGTTTGTAGGTTAATTGGTGTCTGTAAATTATTCCTCGAGTATATGATATAGTGTACGGTGATCGTTGGGCAGCATGGACCCGGCGGGCCGAAGGGCCTCTTTCCACACTGTATCTCTAAAACTAAGCCTGGCACTGGGCAGGTATTAGTGCTATAATTCACTGAACTCAATTTCAGGATCATAAAACTGAAGTCTGCAGTAAATTTATGAATCGCTGGTCTCAAATTTCAAAATAACACAGGCAGACTGATCAGCTGCTTTAATCTGGCACAAATTGTTACCAATGATTGGAGAAACATATTCTGAGGGGTGAGTAAAAATGAATCCGATTTTTTTAAATTGTTATAAAAGAAATTGACGTTTTTTAGTCATAGAATCATACAGCGTGGAAACAGGCCCTTCAGCCCAACTTACCCACACTGACCAACATATCCCACCTACACTAGTCCCACCTGCCTGCATTTGGCCCACATCGCACAAAAACTATCCTATCCATACATCTGCTTAAATGGTTCTTAAACATTGTGATAGTACCTCCTCTGGCAGCTCGTTCCATACACCCACCATCCTTTGTGTAAAAAAAGGCACCCCTCAGGTTCCTATTAAATCACTCCTCCATCAACTTAAACCAATCTCCTCTGATTCTTGATTCCCCTACTCTGGCCAAGAGACTGTGTGCCTACTCGATTTATTCCTCTCATGATTGTGTACACCTCTATAAGATCACCCATCATCTTCCTGCGCTCTGAGGAATAGAGACCCAGGCTGCTAAACCTCCCCTTATAGCTCAGGCCTTCAAGTCGTGGCAACATCCTCGTAAATCTTCTCTGCACCCTTTCCAGTTTGACAACACATTTTCTAATAACATAGTACCCAAAATTGAACACAAACGTGGTTTCATCAATGTATTATACAACTGTAACATGACCTCTCAACTTACATGTTCAACACTCTGACTGGTGAAGCTCAATGGGCGAAAGCATTTTTGACCACTATCTACTTGTGACGCCACTTTCAAGGAACAATGTGCATGCACTCCCAGATCCCTCTGCAAAACAACACTCCCCAGCGCCCTACCTTTCACTGTGCAGATCCTGCCCATATTAGACTTCCCAAAATCCAAAATCTGTATTAAATTCTATCAACCAGTCCTCAGCCCACCTGCCCAACTGATCAAGATCCTGTTGCAATATTTGACAAACATCTTCACTATAATAATAATAATGATGGATGGGATTTATATAGCGCCTTTCTAATACTCAAGGCGCTTTACATCGCATTATTCATTCACTCCTCAGTCACACTCGGTGGTGGTAAGCTACTTATGTAGCCACAGCTGCCCTGGGGCAGACTGACGGAAGCGTGGCTGCCATTCTGCGCCTACGGCCCCTCCGACCACCACCAATCACTCACACACATTCACACACAGGCAAAGGTGGGTGAAGTGTCTTGCCCAAGGACACAACGACAGTATGCACTCCAAGCGGGATTCGAACCGGCTACCTTCCGGTTGCCAGCCGAACACTTAGCCCATTGTGCCATCTGTCATCCCCAATGTGTACAATGTGTACTATGTACAATACCATTCACTTTTGTGTCAATGTGTGTCAAGTGTCGGCACGGTGGTGCAGCAATAATGTTGCTGCCTTATAGCGCTTTCAGTGCCAAAGACGCAGGTTCGACCCCGACTATGGGTGCTGTCTGTGCGGAGTTTGTACGTGCTCCCTGTGACCGCATGGGCTTTCTCCGAGATCTTCGGTTTCCTCCCACACTCCAAAGATGTACAGGTTTGTAGGTTAATTAGCTTGGTATGAATGTCAATTTCTCTAGTGTGTGTAGGAAAGTGCTAATGTGTGGGGGATTGCTGATCGGTGCAGACTCGGTGGGCTGAAGGGCCTCTTTCTGCGCTGTATCTCCATAAACCAAACTAAAAGAAGTTGCTAATCGTGCCTTGTACGTTCTTTTCTTTGCACTCTTCCAATGTTTGAAAAATGACTTTACGTTTTGTTTTTGGTCTAACCAAATATGTGTACACAAAATAAATGTTATTTGCATCTCATGTGCTCTGGACAAGAAAGCTGGACTTACTGATGTCCGGTTCAAAATACAGAACAACTTTCACTTCAGACCGTGAGACCACACATCGGCAGCAGATGGCAGTATAGCGCTACATCGCCCAGAGATGTCACACCTTTAAAAAACATATTCTGCATGGGTTCAACCCAATGACATGAACATTAAGTTCTGTAATTTCAAGTACCCAGTAACCTTTTCACACAAAGGGTGGTGGGT
This sequence comes from Amblyraja radiata, assembly GCF_010909765.2. Taxonomy (NCBI): domain Eukaryota; kingdom Metazoa; phylum Chordata; class Chondrichthyes; order Rajiformes; family Rajidae; genus Amblyraja; species Amblyraja radiata. The sequence continues at coordinate 81,263,792 of NC_045959.1, forward strand.
GTATGGAACAAGCTGCCAGAGGAGGTAGTTGAGGCTGGGACTACCCCAACGTTTAAGAAACAGTCAGACAGGTACATGGATAGGACAAGTTTGGAAGGATATGGACCAAGCACAGGCAGGTGGGACTAGTGTAGCTGGGACATGTTGGCCAGTGTGGACAAGTTGGGCCAAAGGGCCTGTTTTCACACTATATCACTCTATGAAGGGCCTGTCCCACGAGCATGCGACTCCATGCGGCAAGCGCGACCTAACGTGGTCGCTTGAGCCGTACGGCCTCGCGGGGCCCGTCCCACTTCGATCGCCGGAACCGTATGGAGTTGTGCGGAGCTGGTCCCGACATCGCACGGGGCTCCGAAAAACTGACCGTGTTCAAAAATTCCGCGCGGCAACGGCCTGTCGGCCCGCAGTCGCCTCGACGGGCGTGCGCAGCATCTCAACGCCGTACGCATGTCTTGACGCCGTACGTCACGCGCGAACTTCCCGCGGACTTCGCTCGAACTTCACGTCACTCACTCGATATCCGCGCGGCCCCCGCTTCCGGTTTGGTCGCGCTTGCCTCATTCAGGCGCATGCTGGTGGGACCGGCCCTGTACGGGGATCACTCGACCTCCGCGCGGCCCCCGCTTCCGGTTTGGTCGCGTTTGCGGCATGCAGGTCGCATGCTCATGGGACAGGCCCTTTACTCTAACCTGCTCCCCCTGTCCCTCTCTCTCTCCTTCTGATCAATCCTGTTACTTACACACACATTCCAGATTCAGGGACAGTTTCTTCCCGGCTGTTATCAGGCAACTGAACCATCCTATCACCAACTAGAGAGTGGTCCTGAGCTACTATCTATGTCATTGGAGACCCCCAGACTATCTTTAATTGGACTTTATCTTGCACTAAACATTATTTCCTTTACCCTGTACACTGTGGATTGTAATCATGTAATCATAGTATTTTCACTGACTGGATAGCATGCAACAAAAAAAGCTTTTCCCTGTACCCGTGACAATAAACTAAACATCTTTTGAACCACATCTCCATGCTCCTTCTTAGAAACCATGTAGAAATAAACAACTACAGAAGGATGCTGGTTAACCCTGTTATTATCCAGTTTCTTTCCACTCCCCCACCCATTCCACATGTCCATACGATACAATTAGATACGATAGAACTTTATTCATCCCCGGAGGGAAATCACCCTCTTACTACCCCCACTTCCCTTCCCAGTTCCCATCTGCCCATTCAACCTGTGTAGGAAGGAACTGCCGATGCAGGTTTAAACTGAAGATAGACACAAAAAGCTGGAGTAACTCAGCGGGACATGCAGCATCTCTGGAGAGAAGGAATGGGTGACCAAGAAGGGTCTCGACCCAAAACGTCACCCATACTTTCTCTCCAGAGATGCTGCCTGTCCTGCTGAGTTACTCCAGCTTTTTGTGTCTACCTGTTCTACCTCCCTTATTTGGTTCTATGTTTCATAGAAAATAGGTGCAGGAGTAGGCCATCCGGCCCTTCGAGCCTGCACCGCCATTCAATATGATCATGGCTGATCATCCAACTCAGTATCCCATCCCTACCTTCTCTCCATACCCCCTGATCCCTTTAGCCACAAGGGCCACATCTAACTCCCTCTTAAATATAGCCAATGTACTGGCCTCAACTACCTTCTGTGGCAGAGAATTCACTTCCCTTTCCCATCTGATTCCATCAAATGCAGCCATTCCCCCACCTGCTACCTCCCAACCCGTTGCTTTTTCCACCTTTCTCTCCCACATCTGACTTTATCTGCCAATCAGCCCCTTCTCGACTGAATGCATCCATTGCTTGGTAGCTCCTGTTGCTCTCCTCCCCCTCACCTCATTGTGCTGGTTGTCTCCCCTCTACTCTATCAGCCCAGGTGAAGGGTTCTGACCCGAACCATTGATTGTCCATCTCCTTCCACAGATGTTGCCCAACCTGTTGCATTCCTTCAGCAGATTGCAAAACACACAGTCTACTGTGGTCCATTGAAAGTAAAATAGGAAAGCTTGAAACAAAAATATTCATTAAATAATCTCACTACAAGATAAGGCTTGACCCTTTTAACACCCAATGAACTACATCCCAATGCTTCCTCATCCATGAATGTTGGTGCCGCATGCAATCACATTCAACCAATATGATCCAAATGGACCAAACCATCAGCCAAGGAGATTCCTAACAACCTTCAGATGATCAAAAGTTCATAAATTATAGGAGCAGAATTAGGCCATTTGGTTCATCAAGTATATTTTCTTCCATTCAATCATGGCTGATCTATCTTTTCCTCTCAATCCCATTCTCTTGCTTTCTCCTCCTAACCCTGACACCCATACTAATCAAGAATCTATCAATCTGCGCCTTAAAGAATAACCATTGATCTGGCCTCCACAGCCTTCTCTGGCAACCTGTTGCAGCTCACCACTTGATCTCTCTTCCCATTGAATTGCAAACAAGTTAAAGGGGCATTCATTCTAGGATGCCACCAGATTCGAGGTAGGATGAGTCAGTTCATGGATTTCCCAATAATTTGGTTTGTGAACCATTCTTTTGGTATTAGCATGCAAGGATAAATTCTGAAAAAGGGTTCTGGCCCGAAAAATCACCTATTCTTTTTCTCCAGAGAAGTGCCTGATGTACTGAGTTACTCCAGCATTTTATGTCTACATACATCTGTCCTGTCTGCTTTGCTCCCTGGAGAACAATTAGACAGTATATGTAGATACAATACTAGGATCATGAGTACCATACCATGGAACCGTTCATTGACTTGAGAGGACAGAGCATACATATCAAAAGGATTAAATTGTGAGGAGATATCTTATTAAACAGTAATGTATTCACTAGGACAAAAAAACCTGCTAAAGGGACTCGGTGGGTCAGGCCGCATCTGCGGAGGCAGAGGCATTGTTGACATTCAGGGTCAAGTCCCTGCAGTCTCACATGCACATTGGGAGTTAGGGTAGAGGTTAATTTGACAAACATCTTCAAGGTGTTAAGTAGAACTGATAGGGAAGAAGAGAAATGCTTCTGCTGATTGGGGAGTCTGGGAGAGGAGATTAGAGATTACAAAATTAAAGCCAGGCCTTTCAGGATTGAAGTTAGGAAACATGGCTCGATTGTAATCATGTATTGTCTTTCTGCTGACTGGATAGCACACAACAAAAGCTTTTTCACTGTACCTCAGTGACAATAAACTAAACTGAACTAAACATTTCTATATGCAGAGGGTGATAGAAGTTTGAATATGGTTAAAAGACGTCACCTATTCCGTTTCTCCAATGATGCTGCCTGACCCGCTGAGTTACTCCAGCACTTTATGTCTATCTTTGGCATCTGCAGTTCCTTCCTACACTCAGTCAATTCTTCAGTTTAGATCTAGGATTATGGTATTTTATTAACCTGTGCTAAGGGATATGGAGAAAAAACAGGTAAACAGGTCATGAATTAGCCCTGATTTCACAGAATCATGGCTTGAGATTAATTAGCCTACACCTGCCCTATATCCCATTACAATCAAAAGGAATAATTTTAACATATGTATTCCCAGTTTGCTTACATCACTCCTCCTTAAATATCTCTAATGATTTACAACTGATAGCACATTAATAAATCTATGCTCCTTACTCCTCTGTGCCGTATGAGTTGAGGAACTGAACACACTGTTCTTATTACTCACTTCATCAAAATATCACAAGGATTAATTAATTTGTTAAACAATGCTGGGAAAACTAACCAAACAAATGCAAAAAAAAAATGATAGTTGATAGAATTCGGCAGGCCAGGGGGCACATTGGTGCAGCGGTAGAGTCAGTGGCGGACTGGCCAGGGTGTCAGCTTGCCCGATGGCAAGTGGGCCCCTGATGAAGTGGGCCCCCTTTGTCTCCTGGCAACCAATATTTTTAGACCCAGTCCTCCACTGGGTAGAGTTGCTGCTTTACAGCGCCAGAGACCCGGGTTCCATCCTGACTACGGATGCTGTCTGTGTGGAGTTTGTACGTTCTGTGACTGCATAGGTTTTCTCTGGGTGCTCCGGTTTCATCACACATTTCAAAGACGTGCAGGTTTGTAGGTTAATCTGTAAATTAATCTGTCCCTCATGTGTGTAGGATTGGACTAGTGTACGGGTGATCGTTGAATGCTAACCAGTCAACTGAAACACTGTACATGATTATAATCGAGTCATCCACAGTGTACATTTACAGAGTACAGGGAATAACATTTAGTGTAAGATAAAATCTAGTGAATTCTGATTAAAGGTAGTCAGAGAGTCTTCAATTAGGTAGATAGTAGCTCAGGAACACTCTTTAGTTGTTGAGTGGTTCAGTTGGGAAGAAATTGTCCCTAAACCTGGAGATACCTGCGCGTATTTTCACACTTCTGTACCTCTTGTCTGATGGGAGAGGGAAGAAGAAAAAGTGACCAGGGTGGGAAATGTCCTTGATTATGCCGGTGGCCTTGCCGAGGCAGCGTGAGGTGTAAATGGAGTAACTGGAAGGGAGGTTGGTTTGTGTGATGGCCTGGGCTGCGTCCACAATTCTCTGCAATTTCTTCTGCTCAGCAGAAGGACATTTTCTATGGCATATATGATTCTCTGCCTCAGGAGTTACAGTGTCAGTTACAGTATTCTTTCTGTGTTTTACTGGCAACTCAACCGAGAGCAGTTAATCCAGCACAAAAATGTTTAAAAGGAAGATTATTGAAAAAAAAGGCATCCCCTTTGAAGTAAATGTCAGGAATGTGAAGCACAAGGTAGCAGTTTTTTTTCCTCAGAAGAAATCATATGTACGTTTATATTTTAAACCTGCTTTCCTGAACACATCTGCATGCACACGTATGCACATAAGGATCAGGGATTTCACGGTTGTTAAAGTGAGCCATTTCTTTCCACTTTTGCACTGATGGCCACAGTCAGCGTTAGCAGGTCAATTGGATGCAGCCATCTGCCTGAAATGGAGTCTCTGGAGCCCTCTCCTGCACACGCTGTGGCTTTTCCATTTCCTGCACCATCTGGTTTATTGAGCAGTGTGAAGGTTAATCATTTTCAGATTCGCTGCGATCCTGCTTTAAGAAGGTATTGAATTCTAAATTGCGCGACACCAAATATTGCAGCAAGCCGCAGTTGCAATTTAAATGCAAAATGTAATGAAAATGACTATTCATGTAACATTTTGCATTGTGAACCTTGAAAATGTCAAGCAAATTCACTATATACCTGCAACACAGATTCATCAAATCTTTTCAGCAAATGGCTGACATTTCCAGCACTGTGTTCAACTGCTCCTGTCAAATGTCTGACAGAATTATCAATAAGATTGATAATTCACCTGTATAGAGAGAGACAGAGAGAAATATAGCACAGAAACAGGCCCTTTGGCCCATCAGGTCTGTACTAACCATCAACCACCCCATTTATGCTAATCTTGCATTAATCCCATTGGAACACTTAGCACAGGAACAGGCCCTTCAACCCAGGCCCTTCTGTGCCAAGCATGATGTCGAGACCAACTCTCATCTACCTGCACATGGTTCAATGGTGATTTTATGGTCACGTGCAAATGCACAGTGAAATTATTTTCTTACACACAGTCCAGTACAGTATTCCCATAGCTAAGCACATCCTTGATTAGCAAGTGTACAGAGATAGTCTAATGAGCCCGCATGCAAAAGGCACAATGTTTTGGCGCCATTTTCAAAGTTCAGTCCACGCTCTAGTTCTTATAGGAACAAAGAAACATTAAAAAATAGGTGCCATTCGGCCCTTCGTGCCAGTACTGCCATTCAATATTATCATGGCTGATCATCCAAAAATCAGTAACCCCGTTCCTGCTTTCTCCCCACATCCCTTGATTCTGTTAACCCTAAGAGCTACATCTAACTCTCTCTTAAATACATCAACGTGTATTCAAGAGAATACATCAGGAATAGTTGGGGCTCATGTTGTCGTGGTGAGCCCTGTCAACTGACCTTAGTCTGGCGAACGACAACAAACAGAGACAGCAGCAGCACCGCAGCTTGGCACAAACCCAGAGCATGCGCCCTTTGGAGGGCGGGCACCTAAGGATGTCGAACCAGATGGCATCAATCACCCTGCCGCAGACTTCTGCTGCCTCAAATGCAAGAAGATTAGGAACAGTGAATTTGAGCGGTGCCCGATCCTGGCAAGCCCTGGGCTGCATAATCCATACCCTGCCATTCCCTACATATCTATATGTCTATCCAAAAGTCTCTTAAATGGCACTAATGTATATGCCTCTACCACCACCCCCAGCAACATGTTTCAGCCACTCACCACCCCCTGAATGAAAAAAACTTGCTTTGCACGTCTCCTTTAAACTTACTCCTTTCTCCTTAAAGCCATGCCCTCCAGTATTTGATATTTCCATGCTGGGAAAAAGATTCTGACTGTCTACCCAAAATTCAATCAACCCTTCCCAGATTCTGCCATTTACTAAGGAAAATTTGCAATGACCAATTAATTTACTGATCTGCTCACCTTCGGCGAGGGAGGATACAATTAGGACTGAGATGAGGAAATACATTTTTTAGGACTGAGATGAGGAAAAACTTTTTCACCCAGAGAGTTGTGAATCTGCGGAATTCTCTGCCACAGAAGGCAGTGGAGGCCAATTCACAGGAAGATTTCAAGAGAGAGTTAGATTTAGCTCTTAGGGCTAAAGGAATCAAAGGAATATGGGGAAAAAGCAAGAACAGGGTATTGATTTTGGATGATCAGCCAGATCATATTGGGCGGCGGTTCTGGCTCGAAGGGCCGAATGGCTACTCCTGCACCTATTTTCTATGTTTCCATACCAAAGCAACCAGGTGAAGCCCGTTCGATCAGAGGGAGGATGTACCAACTTCCCACAGGTAACATCTGACGTCAGGATTGAACCCTGGCTCTCTGGCGCTGTGAGGCAGCTGCTATAATGGCTATGCCATTGTGCTGCCCCATCGCCACAAGTTTCTATCACTATGAATTCTCCCTGACTCAAAGTTTCTGAAAAGAAACTGCAATACTACAACCAGAAATAAAAACAGTAAATACTGGAAAGAGGAAGGTTTACGAGGATGTTGCCAAGACTCAAGGGTCTACGGTAGAGGGTAAGTTTGGTCAGGCTAGGAGTTTAATTCCTGAAGTGCAGGAGACTGAGAGGTGATCTTATAGAGATGTGTAAAATCATGAGGAAATAGATAGGGTAAATGCACACAGTCTTTTATCCAACGTTGGGGAATCAGGTACTAAATCAGCCATGATCATATTGAATGGCGGTGCAGGCTCGAAGGGCCGAATGGCCTACTCCTGCACCTATTTTCTATGTTTCTATGTTTCTAAAGGACACAGGTTTAAGCTGAGAGGGGCTAGATTTAATAGGAACCAAAGGGGCAACTTTTCACTCAGAGTATGGTGGATACGTGGAATGAACTGCCAGAGGAAATCGTTGATGCAGGTACTTTAACAGTATTCCCAACATATATTAGTGTTTGACTCTATGATACTTGGGACAGGTACATGGATAGGAAAGGTTAAGAGGGATCTGGTACAGGCAATTGGGATAAGCTTATCTGGGACAGCTTGGTTGGCATGGATGGGTTGTGCCAAAGGGCCTGTTTCTGTGCCATAAGACTCTATGGTTTTTGGGCGGCACAGTGGCGCAGCGGTAGAGTTGCTGTTTTACAACGCCAGAGACCAAGGTTCGATCCTGACTATGGATGCTGTCTGTAAAGAGTTTGTACATTCTCCCAATGACCGTGTGGGTTTTCTCTAGGTGCTCCAGGCTCATCCCACACTTCAAAAACGTACAGGTTTGTAGGTTATTTGGCTTCTGTAAATTGTAGATTGTCCCTTGTGTGTAGTGTATGAGGTGGTCGGAGCAGACTTGGTGGGCTGAAGTGCCTGTTTCCAGGCTGTATCTCTAAAGTCTAAAACTATAACTCTACTCAGCTGGTCAGTAAGGATCAGAACTTTCTCATTAGAGGTTACCGACTTAAAATGCTGTCTTTTTTCCTTTTGCTGAGTATCATCTAAGACCTACAGAAAGAGCATAATTAGGCCATCCAGCCCTTCAAGTTTACTCCACCATTCAATCATGGCTGATCTATCTTTTCCTCTCAAGCCCATTCTCCTGCTTTCTTAAAAACTGATATATTTAAGGCATAGATTCTTGATTAGTACGGGTGTCAGGGGTTATGGGAGAAGGCACGAGAATGGGGTTAGGAGGGAGAGGTAGATCAGCCATGATTGAATGGCGGAGTAGACGATGGGCCGAATGGCCTAATTCTGCTCCTGTCACCTATGACCTTGTGATCTTATGAGCCAAACGCAGGCAGGTGTGACTAGTGCAGATGGGATATGTTGGTCGGTGTGGGCAAATTGGGACGAAGGGCCTGTTTCCACAACTCTATTACTCTATTTCTCAGGTATTCAGTTCTTTCTATCCACTACCTTTCTGCTCTGGGATTCTTCCATGTCCAGCTCCTAGTTAGACAGACGGCCAAATGCTGCTTTCTAACACCAGTGCTTGGAACTCAAATATGTTGTGATTGTGTTTCACTAAAGAGGCTCCAAGGGCTAATTAAAACTTATCATCCATCTGTAAACTGATATGCCATGTGGATTCATTGTACGTTTAATTCAGGGACATTGATTCTAAAGATTAACAGCTCACAAACTCACCAAAATTACCAAAAGGTCAGGTTTTAAAGGCATGGACACAAGGAACTGGTTTACAACAAAAAAGACATAGTGCTGGAGTAACTCGACAAGGCAGGCAGCATCTCCGGAGATCACGGAGAGGTGACATTTTGGGTTGGGACCCTTCATCAAACTGAATGTGGTGGGGTAGGGGAAAGAAAGCTGAACGAAAGGTGTTAGACAAAAATGCTGGAGAAACTCAGCGGGTGAGGCAGCATCTATGGAGCGAAGGAAATAGGGTGGGATACATTGTAGAAACTAAGAACTGCAGATGCTGGATTTTACTAAAGATAGACTCACTTCAGACATGAAGAAGGGTCCCGACCCAAATTGGCACCGATCCTTTTGCTCCAGAGATGCTGCTTGACCCGCTGAGTTACTCCAGCATTTTGCGTCTATCTGTGACAGGATACAGTCGAGCAAGTCATAGGTGGATACAGGTGAGTGGGGTGTTTGTTAGGCAGATGGTTGGACAATGGCCAGACAATATGTAGGTGATAAGGGTATTGTGAAAAACTTTAGGCCCCATACATGAGGATGGATGAGCTGTCTCGCACGAGGGTCCAGGGGTGGTTTACAAGAATGATCCTGGGGATGACTGGGTTAATATATGAGGAGTGTTTGAAAGATCTGAGTCTATACTTGCTGGAGTTTAGAAGCATGAGGGGGGATCTCATTGAAACCTCCAGATACTGAAAGGCCTGGATAGAGTGGATGTGGAGAGGAAGTTTCCATGAAATATGGAAGTGGTGGCGCTGCCTTGCAGCTGCGGCTCGCCTGCAGTCCGTTTGTCTTTTCTGTTTTTTGTTTTCTTTTGTCCTGTTTTTACAGTTTATTTCGGTTTATTTAGCTGTGTATGTGTGGGGGGGTTGGTGTAACATGTTTTTTGACTCTTCCTTCGGGGGGATGCGACCTTTCCTGCCATATCCCCGTCTCCGTATCCGTCTGCGCTGAGGCCTATCGCGGAGCTGGCGGCCTCCAACTGCGACCGACCTCGAGGCTGTGGAGGCAGAGCCAGGACTTACCGGCGCGAGCCTGGCCGACTTCGGGGTTGTGGTTGCGGTGCGACACAACTTCCGACCCGACTTTGGAGCCTCGGAGGCTCGGCCGCGGGCCAGTGGTCGACATCATCGGGAGCTCGAGTTCTGTTTTCCGGAGCTCCCGCAACTACAGCTGCGTCCGCTGGACTGGAGGACGGCAGCATCGGCAGCTTCGACCGCCCCGGGCCGCGGAGTTTGAACCAGCCCGTTTGCGGAGCTCGGATTCAGCCGCGGGACTTACCTACCATCACTCGGCGGGGTCACAACATCGGATGCTTGGATTGCCTCAGCGCAGAGGGAGAGCAAGGAGGGAAGGGACAGTGACTTTGGGACTTTAAACTGTGTTGAGAGTTTGTTATTTATTCTATGTTATGACTGCAGGCTAAACCATATTGTTTGTTTTGTTTTGTTTTTGTCTTTTGTTTTGTCTCTTTTCTTATTGATTGATTGTGTTGTGATGTGTTTACCTTGTTTACCAGAGGGACTAAAGATGGAAATTAGCTACTGGCTACAATCTTGCGTATTACATGTAAATGTTTATTAATATGCACTGTCCCTATACAAATAAAACTTAAACTTAAACTTAAACTTAATAGGAGAGTCTGGAACCGGAGGGCATGTGCCTTAGAATAAAAGGATGTACGTTTAGAAAGGAGATGAGAAGGAATTTCTTTAGCCAGAAAGTAGTGAATCTGTGGATTTCATGGCTGTGGAGACCAAGTCATGGTGAGAGGGAAAAATAAATCAGCCATGATTAAATGGCGGAGTAGACTCAAAGGGCTGAATGGCCTAACTCTGCACCTATACATAGATACATAGACAATAGGTGCAGGAGTAGGTCATTTGGCCCTTTGAGCCAACAGCACCATTCAATGTGATCATGGCTGATCATCCACAATCAGTACCCCGTTCCTGCCTTCTCCCCACACCCCTTGATTCCTCTGGCCCCAAGAGCTCTATCTAACCCTCTTTTGAATCTATCCAGTGAATCGGCCTCCACTGCCTTCTGAGACAGAGAATTCCACAAATTGAGGGAGTGCAGCTGGGTTCACGAGGTTAATTCCAGGATTGGCGGGACTGTCATATGATGAAAGATTGGAGTGACTGGGCTTGATTTCACTGGAATTTAGAAGGATGAAATTTGGACCTTATAGAAACATATAAAATTATTAAGGGATTGGACACGCTAGATGCAGGAAACATGCTCCCGATGTTGGGGGAGTCCAGAACCAGGAGCCACAGTTTAAGAATAAGGGGTATGCCATGTCTCAGCCACATATCTAAGATGTTGACGCCATAGATAAAGTCCCAGCCATGGTGGTAATTCCCAATTACATTCAAAACACAAGCTGCAGCACTGCATTTGACATTTTAAATTTATTTGTGTACAGGATGTAGGATGCCACTAGCAATATCAATATTTACGGTTCATCTCTATTTGACCCCGAGTGGAGGAAGCTGTTAAGAGTGAATCACATTTGTTAGTTGCGCCTGAATTTATATTCTAGGCAAAACTGGGAAGAACCTAACCTCTACTGGATGGGTTTTTACAAGAATCTGGTACTCTGTAAAATAAATATTTGGGCAATGCTCTGTATTATTACAAAAGAAGCCTGAATCATAGGCCAGGCTGAAAGGGCCTGACTGGGTAAGAGGCCAGATATTGTGTATTGTGTATGGGGATGCACATTGTTCACATATAAGTTAATAAGTGATAGGAATTAGGCTTTTCAGCCCATCAAGACTACTCCGCCATTCAATCTTTCCCACTCAACCCCATTCTCCTGACTTCTCCCCATAACCCCTGACACTCACGCTAATCAAGAATCTGTCAATCTCCGCCTTAAAAATATCCATTGACTTGGCCTCCACAGCTGTCTGTGGCAATGAATTCCACAGATTCACCACCCCCTAATTAAAGAAATTCTTCCTCATCTCCTTTGTGCATCCCTTTATTCTGAGGCTATGGCCTCTGGTTCTGGACTTTTCTAGTGGAAACATCCTCAACACGTCCACTCTAACCAGGCCTTTCACTATTCGGTAAGTTTCAATGAGGTCTCTGCCTCAACCAACTAAACTACAGTGACTACAGGCCCAGTGCCGTCAAATGCTCATCCTATGTTAACCCAATCATTCCTTTGTGATGCTCTGATCTGCTCATTGTGGGATAAGTTGGTGCTGAAAATATGCAGCAGCTTTACAGGGTTGGTACTTTGTTGCTCGATATACCTGGTGTCTGCTCCTGACATGGAACAAGGGTTCATTTCCTGCTTTCTTCTGAGTTGGAAGCTGCCACACCATGAAGTCAAAGCTGCTGTTACACAATTCTACTTCTGCAATCCCGACTTCCTCTTTCGAATTTCAAAATTGTTTGTCCCACTTAACGTAACAGCAGGATGACAACACATGTACAATGCAGGATGTACTCAGTGTGCAGAAATATATGTTCTTGAAACATTTAAATCTCAGCCATTAAAATCACCATTTCATGAATTACTATTTCATCAATTAACTTGCAAGATGTCGTAGCGCAGTGTTTGAATTTTTGAATTGCTGTCCACAATCCTATATTATTAAGTCATAGAAAACGGAACAGTACAGCACAGAAACAGTGCAGGGGCAAGACACATGTGCACTGGTGGAGTAGCCGCCAAAGACCCAGGTTCAATCTTGACCTCATGTGCTGTCTGTGCAGAGTTTGCACATTTCCCCCTGTGACCGCGTAGGTTTTCTCTAGGCACTCTGGTTTCCTCCCACATGCCAAAGACGTGCAGGTTTGTAGGTTAATTGTCTTCTCTAAATGATGCTGAGTTTGTGGGATAGAACTAGTGTACAGGTGAATGCTGGTTAGCATGGACTTGGTGGGCCGAAGGGCCTGGTTCCATGCAGCATCTCTAAACTAAACAGGCCCTTCGGTCCACAATGATGCCAATGACTGGCTATAAAAGTTCAAATTCCGTAACTTCAGCTGGATAAATTTAAATGACGTTAACTAAATAAATCAACAAATAGGAAGCTTGAATTTGCTGCATTTGAGAAAATGTTCGACAGTTAACTGAATACGTCAGTCAGTGGAGGGGCAATACATGCTGGCATGATTGGTACTGCATGATTGAACTTTTAGAACCAGTAAGTTTGTATCATGTTCAGCACAGTCATCGTGGGCCAAAGGGCCTGTTTACTTTAGAGATACAGCATGGAAACAGGCCCTTCGGCCCACCAAGTGTGCACCATCCGGCATTGTTACTCAGGATGGTGCAGAGACAATATTCCTTAACACAGGCAGTTGCTCTAGTATGTTTACATAAGGCTTTGTGGAAGGACTGCTGTTCACACGATAGTTTTGTTGACCGGCAGTATAATAACAAAGGAAGAAATATAACTTACTGATCATTTCAAACAGCTCAGCAATATTCATGGCATTCTTTGCACTTGTTTCGACAAAAATTGCGTCTATGAACTTGACGTATTCCAGGGCGTCCTTTAACGTGACCTCCCTGCAACAGGAAAGAGGATCATTGTCAAGCACATATTGATTAGCAATTGAGAGATTAGACACAGGAAAATGTCTAGCCATGAGGTTGAATAACTTTCTGACATTGAGTTATTACTCATTCACACATATGGAGTGATCTTTCTTTTTAAACGCATTCTATCTGCCTTATGATGTTGTACCTACCTTACATTGAATGACGGCCTCTTATAGTGAAGACTGTGCACATCATTTCCAGAATAATAGACCATAAGACATAGGAGCAAAATAGGCCATTTGGCCCATTGAATCTGCTCCGCCATTCGATCATAGCTGATCTATTTTTCCCTCTCAACCCCATTCAACCAACGAGTCCATTATGGGCATCAGACCACCTTTCACCCGAACACCTTTTCTATCCTACACATTAGCAACAATTTATAGGTCAATTAACCTACAAACCTGCACGTGTTCGGAATGTGGGAGGAAACCGGAGCACTTGGAGAAATTCCACTCTGTCACAAGGAGAACATGCAAACTCCGTACAGGCAGCACCCATAGTCAGGATCGAACCCGATTCTCTGGCACTATAAGGCAGAAACTCTACCACAGCACCTCTATAACCTTTAACTTATCTATTATAATTTTCCAAAACAATGAACCTGTTGGCAGTGTGGCAGAGAGCTGAACAGAGTGACACCAGTAGATAGACACAAAATGCTGGATAATTCAGCAGGTCATCTGTGGAGAAAAGGAATTAGGTGACATTTCAGCTCGAGACCCTCTTCAGACCCTTGCGAGTCTAGGTTAAAACGTGGTCGGAGAGCCGGAGGAATCACAGAGGGGGTGCAGCGAGAGAGGATGTCGCCGAACGGCCATCGGAGAGAGGAGGAGAAGTCAGCATACCTCGAGGAGATTTTGCAGTGGAGCAGACAAAATGTGCAGGAAGGAACTGCAGATGCTGGTTTACCCCAGCTGGTTCACCAGCATCTGTAGTTCCTGCCCACACTAAGTGACAGCAATGTTTTGCACAGATGCCATACCAAGACTCTCATGGACAAAACTAATCTACATTGTATCTTCTTTTCAAAGCAACATTGTTTGTGCAGTGCAGGTACCAACCTGATGTCTGCCAGGTCACACTTGTTGCCAGCGATCGCCACCACGATGTTCTCAGGCCCGTGCTCCTTCAACTCTTTGACCCATTTCTTCAAAGTGTAGAACGATTCCTGAGGGAAAATTTGCCAATTTGATAGAGCTCCAAATAAAACAGATTGTTCTCTCACAGTTCAATAGTTTGGTTTTAGAAATTAAAATACAACATGTTAGGGCTGAAATTCATCTATCTGTGCAAACCAGTGATGCGTGTGCAAGGAACTCCTAAAATTCATCTCCATTTAAGTCAATTTAACCCTGCCCATTTTGGGAATTTTTTTTCAATTCTCATTGTCTATTTGGTTATTCTATATTATTATTTTTCATACATTAGAGATGCTGCCAGGAAAAAGGTTCTTCAGCCTATCCGTCTGAAGTCTGATTTAGCAATCAGAAGAAGGCTCCCGACCCGAAATGTCACCCATCCTTTTTCTCCGGAGATGCTCCCTGTCCCACTGAGTTGCTCCAGCACTTTCTGTCTATCTTCAGCCCATTAAGTCCACGCTGTCCATCGAGCACCTGTTCAAGCTAGTTCTATGCTATCCTATCTTCTCATCCACTCCCTATGCACTAGGGGCAATTTACAGAGGACAATTAACCTACAAACCCGCATATATTTGCAATGTGGGAGGAAACCTAAACACCCAGAGGAAACCCATGCGGTCACTGGGAGAACACGCAAACTCCACGCACACAGCACCCGAGTTCAGGATCAAACTCAGGTCTCTGGCGCTATGAGGCAACAGCTCTACCAGCTGCAACATTTAATCAATATTTATTTCCTTTATCTCACACCAATTACCAATGAGAATGATGTTGATGTTTACTAACCGTCACCATATTCCTTTAGCAATGAACAATATACTGGAGAAACTTAGTGTGTCCAATTGTTGCCACTCTTCCCACTGAGTACAACCTTGGATTGCAACCTTGGTCGTGGTCGGGGAGCGTATGTGTCTCAGTGACCCTTAGAGCTATGCCAGCGGGAGATTCGTCTCCTGTTAGGGTCTCCCATGCGGGACAGGTCGAAGGGTAGAGGCGAGATGAAGAGCGGTCCACTGGTCCTCCAGGTTGGAGGTTGAGCACAGGGCTAACAATCCTGTCTCGTAAAACAAATATGTTACGGAAACAGCAACTGAAGGAATCAACACTACTGGGCGTGATGGACTTCCAGGACTTTCGACAGATGCTAGGATGAATGTACCAGACAGCATCCCAAGGATAGTCCTGCACTGGACACCGGAGGGGAAAAGGAGAATGGACCTGGCCTGGGGTAGTGTCCAGAAGCTAGCCCAGAACAGACAGGAGTGGAGGACCTTCGTTGCTGCCTTACATGCCAGGAGGCATAATAGGCAGTAAGTAAGTAAGTTCCCATTGAGTTCATTCAGCAGATTGTGGTCCTAGATTCCAGCATTTGCAGTCCCTTGTGCGTCTATTTTCCATGTTCTCTCTCCACTACAATGGTCACTGTTTGCTTTCTTCACTTGATCGTGTTTCACGACAACTCTCTATTGCACAGAATAATTGGATCCAACAGCACAATAGTCTCCATGAATCATCAGTAGTCCAGGCCTCTGGATTATAAACCGCCGTAATATGTATAACACAAAATGCCCTCTGCAATCTTTTATCTTTCAGACAGAAACCACCATTTAAATATTGGAATTTTGAAAAGTAACCTATTCTTGTTCATTTTTTTCACCCAAAGGGTGGATGTAATCTGGAAAACACTGTCCAGCTGTGTGGAGGAAGTTTAAGAAGTATCAAGAAAAGCAATTGAATCGTCAAGTACTGAGAAATAGGATTGATATAGATGGGTACTTGGCGTTCACCATGGTTGAAGGGTCTGTTTGTGTCCTGTCCTACTCTAAGCCTCTGGAGGGAAGGGCTTGTTGTTCAATGCTCCTCTTTGGTGGGCTAACCAGAGGATTTCATTCCATGGGGCGAATCATCTATTTTGTTTATGTTGCATCATCGTCATAATCACACAGAACAGAAACATGACTTTCGGCAAAACTTGTCCATGCCGACCAAGATGCTCCATCTAAACTAGTTCTATTTGTCCACATTTGGCCCATATCCCTCTAAGCCTTTCCTATCCATGTACCTGTCCAAGTGTCCTTTAAATGCTGGTATAGTACATGGCTCAACTACCTCCTCTAGCAGCTCGTTCCATATACCCACCACTATCCCTTTGTATAGGTATGTTGCAAAGCCTACCTGAAGCGTCGTTGAATATCTGCCGCTGAGGTTGTGCGCGATTTTGGCGCCGTTTAGAGGGGGCGGGTTTAAAACGCGATTTTCTCTAAGCTGTTCCAATCGAAAATGTTCAGCCTAGTTAATTATTAACGAAAAATCGCTGATAGACCCCGTCGCAAAAGCTATTATTAGGTTTAAAGGCCTTGAATAATAGTTATAGTAGTTTAAAAATCAATCTTTAAACCCGCGACCGTCAGCAACCGCAGCGTCTCATAAAGCAGACAGCTGAAGGTAGGCTGTATATTTTTACATTCAAAAGGGCTTCTAAAGATCCTTTTATACAAAATTTAATATTGCGAGTAGCTCAATTTGGGCCCATTATATCGCGCAGTATTTTTCTCGGCATTTGAGGCACAAATCTACCGCAATGTGAACGTTCTAAACCAGCGCGTTCCACAGGGACCCACTGGAAAGCTGATTTAAATGGGCATTTATTTACAGCAATTGAACACTGAATTCCTTCCATTTGGCCTATAAATTAATGTAAATGAGATTTTAAAATCATGTTTTATTGTGAATTATTTGTGAATATTATTTGGACATTTAGGCTATTTAAAAATGTTAATCATTTATTAAGAAATGGATAGATGTTTAGATCTAGTAATTGAAGTCTGAAATTAGCTACAATTAGGTAACTAACTAATTATATGCTTTAATTTCAGGTCATCCAAGTAAGATTATTTTATATTTGTTTCAGAATGCTTCAATCTATGATAACTGAAAATTTCATTCAGTTCTCTTAATTTTTAAGAAAGTTATGGGCTTTTGACTGTTCACGATCACAACTTTTTTGTTATGTCCAAAGAAAATCAATAGGGAACAAGATGCTCATTTCCGAGTATGAAAATGGCCATAACTTTTTAAATACTTGAGATATGAAAGTGAATTAGATGTCAAATTAAACTTATTTTTATGCTTTATCTGATGGGATAAATTACAGACTTGATTTTTAAAATCTCAAAATTTTGTAACATTGCTACTTTGTATGTTTCTATGTCCTTCAAATTGAACTCTCTCACCATAATACTAACCATCTCTCTCAATAAGGCCTAGCAGGCTGATCATACTTTGGTACCAAATCTGGTGACTCGAAAAATAATTCCACTGTGTTTTACACATGTGACAATAAAGCACCATTGAACCATAATAGAAACATAGAAAATAGGTGCAGGAGGAGGCCATTTTGCCCTTCGAGCCTGCACCGCCATTCATTGTGCTCATGGTTGATCATCCACAATCAGTAACCCGTGCCTGCCGTCTCCCCATATCCCTTGATTCTGCAAGCCTCTCCAGCTCTATCAAGCTCTCTTTTAAATTCATCCAGTGAATTGGCCTCCACTGCCTTCTATGGCAGAGAATTCCACAAATTCACAACTCTCTGGGTGAAAACGTTTTTCTCATCTCAGTTTTAAATGGCCTCCCCTTTATTCTTAGACTGTGGCCCCTGCTTTTGGATTCCCACATCATTGGGAACATTTTTCCTGCATCTAACTTGTCCAGTCCTTTTATAATTTTATACGTTTCTATAAGATATCCTCTCATCCTTCTAAACTCCAGTGAATAAAAGCCCACTCTTTCCAATCTTTCCTCATATGACAGTCCCGCCATCCCGGGGATTTACCTCGTGAACCTATGCTGCACTGCCTCGATAGCAAGGATGTCCTTTCACAAATTAAGAGACCAAAACTGCACACAATACTCCAGATGTGGTCTCACCAGAGCCCTGTACAATTGCAGGCTGCAGATCAGGCGCAGACAGATGGTCCAGACATGACAGACAGGCTTTTCACACCAGGGTGACCCTCCACCGGGAAGTGATGTGGGGTCTGTTTTGTTTGCCTGGAGCTGCACATCTGGACCAGTATAATATCAGAAATGTTGCAGATGAGATTATGGCTCTCTCTGACCCCAGCGCATGCAATCAGAAATAGACACCATTCAGGTTGGAAAGATTACTATTTGAGATACTTTACCATGGTCCAGCTGTCCTGGGATGCTGAACACTAGATTTCGTCAAGCATTGCAGGTAAGTGCGAGGTGTTGCAGATTGGGAAGTCAAACCAGGGCAGGACCTTCACAGTGAATGGTTGGGCTCAGGGGAGTGTTGTAGAACAGAGGGATCTAGCAGTGCAGGTACATTGTTCCTTGAAAATGGAGTGACAGGTAGATAGAAGAAGAATTACCTTTATTGTCATTCAGACCTTACGGTCTGAACGAAATTTCGTGCCTGCAGTCATACATACAATAATACAATAATAAACAACAATAAACACAAATTAACATCCACCACAGTGAGTCCTCCAAGCACCTCCTCACTGTGGTGGAGGCAAAAATCTTAGGGCTGCAGTCTCTTCCCTACTCTTCTCCCTCTGCGCTGAGGCGATACCCCACCGGGCGATGGTACAAACAGTCCCGCGGCTCACCGAACCCCGCAAACGGGCCGGCTCAAACACCGCGGCCCGGGGTGGTCGAAGCTGCCGCCCTCCAGTCCAGCGGACGCAGCCGCTGGCCCGCGGCTGAACCCCAGACTCAGGTCGCCGCCGCCAGAACGCCGTCCCAGCCACCGGAGCACCGTTCCAGCCCCGAGCCCGATCGCCCTCACGTGAGTGCCGTTCCTCCCTCGAGCTGGGCCGCTCCGACGGGAGCGCCGTACCTCCCTCGAGCTGGGCCGCTCCGACGGGAGCGCCATACCACCCTCGAGCTGGGCCGCTCCGACGGGAGCGCCATACCTCCCTCGAGCTGGGACGCTCCGACGGGAGCACCGCACCTCCCTCGAGCTGGGCCGCTCCGACGGGAGCGCCATACCTCCCTCGAGCTGGGACGCTCCGACGGGAGCACCGCACCTCCCTCGAGCTAGGCCGCCCCGACGGGAGCGCCGTTCCACCCGCGAGCTGGGCCGCTCCGACGGGAGCGCCACAGCCCCTCACGGGAGAGTCTCAGCCCCGCGCCAGGCCGCCCTCACGGGAGCGTCACAGACCCTCATGGGAGCACCGTTCCAGCCCCGAGCTGGGCCGCCCTCACGGGAGCGAGCCCAGGGCAAGTCCTGACTGGCTCTGCCTCCGGAGTCTCGAGGTCGCCAGTTCCGCCATTAGGCCTCAGCGCAGACGGAGGCAGAGAAGGGGGATACGACAAAAAAGTCGCATTCCCCCGAAGGGAGAGACAGCAAGCCCCGTTTCAACCCCCCCCCCCCCCCACACACATAAACACAACCTAAAAACCAAAAACTTAACTAGACAAAACAAAAAAAAACAACACCAAAAAGTAAAAAACAAACGGACTGCAGGCGAGCTGCTGCTGCCAGATAGTATGGTCATGATGTCTTTCACCATATTGGCCTTCTTCAGATAGGGCATTGAGTACAGAAGTTACCAAGTTGTGACCCATTCATTATGAATGGAAATTTACTATGCGGCTTGTGTTTTGCTCAGAAGATAGACACACAAAAGCTGGAGTAACTCAGCAGGTCAGGTAGCATCTCTGGAGAAAAGAATAGATGGTGTTTTGTGTCAGGACCCTTGTTCAAACTGACTTTACCTTGCACTAAACGTTATCCACGTGATTCCCTTTATCATATATCTGTACACTGTGGACAATCCATTATAATCATGTATTGTCTTTCCGCTGACTGGTTAGCATGCAACAAAAGCTGTTCACTGTACCTCAGTACACGTGGCAATAAACTAAACTCAAAGTTCTCATTAACAAAAAGCTACCTTTAGGAAGGAGATGAGGAACTTCTTTAATCAGAGGGTGCTGAATCTGAGGAGAAGATAGATCAGTCATGATTGAATGGCAGAGTAGACTGAATGTGCCGAATAGCCTAATTCTGCTCCTATCACATGAACTTACATTCCAACTTTCAAATTACACTTAATTTCACCCTAAAATACGCTAAACAAGCATTTTCCCCTCAGACTGATAAGATCGCTCCGACCATATCTTCAAATCCTTTAAACCATGAGCTTCTTCCGTTCACTGAAAGATATGATGTTTCCTGCAGCTGTGAAAACATCTCTTTATCTGTTGGTTGCTACATAGAAGATGTATTCCCAATTTGACCCTTCAGCCATTTTAACCTTAACCTCTCCCTTTCATTCTTTCTACTCAGCATTCGTCCAAACCATCTCCTATTTGAAGCTTTACTTTACGTACATATTCTTACAACACAAAGCAGCATTGCTCACGATCTCTCTCTCTCTTTGAAGTTTCACAATCAATCCGGAACTGTTATCTTTCCTTTTGTAGACACAAAGTGCTGGAGTAACTCAACAGATCAGGCAGCCTCTCTGGAGAAAAAGGATGGGCGACTTTGCGGGTTGGGACCCTTCTTCAGACTTAAGAAGACTGCAAATGGATGGGTCACTTTTTGGGTCGGGAACCTTCTTACATAGAAACATAGAAAATAGGTGCAGGAGTAGGCCATTCGGTCCTTCGAGCCTGCACCACCATTCAATATGATCATGGCTGATCATCCAACTCAGTATCCTGTACCTGCCTTCTCTCCATACCCCCTGATCCCTTTAGCCACAAGGGCCACATCTAACTCCCTCTTAAATATAGCCAATGAGCTGGCCTCAACTACCTTCTGTGGCAGAGAGTTCCAGAGACTCACCACTCTCTGCGTGAAAAATGTCTTTCTCATCTCGGTCCTAAAGGATTTCCCCTTTATCCTTAAACTGTGACCCCTTGTCCTGGACTTCCCCAACATCAGGAACAATCTTCCTGCATCTAGCCTGTCCAACCCCCTAAGAATTTTGTACGTTTCTATAAGATCCCCCCTCAATCTTCTAAATTCTAGCGAGTACAAGCCGAGTCTATCCAGTCTTTCTTCATATGTGATTTGCCACCAAAGTGGATAACCTCACATTCTTGAGACTTCTTCAGTAGAAGAAGGGTCCCGACCCGAAATGTCACCCATCCTTTTTCTGCAAAGATGCTGCCTGACCTGCTAAGTTACTCCAGCACTTTGTGTCTATCTTTGCACCTGTAGATCCTTGCTTCTACTTCCATCCTACCCTTTGGACCTGTTTGCTATCTTCTTTGCTAACTGTACATTAGTAAACAAAAATATCTCAATTTATCTTCAATCCCTTTAAAAATGTTGTTTTTTCCCCCCACTCGCTATGTGGTTTATTTCAAAGACTTAATTAATCACTGGTGCTTCCTGGTCGCATGCTAATCTTTTCCTGGACATTTTAAAGAGAACAAAGTAGAAAGACACGGAACTGCAATTGCTGGTTAATACACAAAAGGACACAAAGTGCTGAAGTAACTCACAAGGTCAGGCAGCATCTCTGGAGAACATGGAAAGGTGATGTTTCCGGTCGAGACTCTTTTTCAGAGAAGCTTTATTAATAACATATCTCTCTAAAGATTGGGAGATTTGTTCCTGTGCAGCACAGTGGCTCAGCGGGTAGTATTGAGGTCTCACAGATCCGGAAACCTCTGGTGTTACCTATTTGGAAGTTGCCTGTATAGAATTCCTCCAAGTGCTGTCTGATTTCCTCCCACATTCCAAAGACAGTATGTGTAGGAAGGAACCGCTGGTTTAAACCAAAGATATACACAAAAA
Source organism: Amblyraja radiata (assembly GCF_010909765.2). Taxonomy (NCBI): domain Eukaryota; kingdom Metazoa; phylum Chordata; class Chondrichthyes; order Rajiformes; family Rajidae; genus Amblyraja; species Amblyraja radiata. The sequence goes on from NC_045959.1 coordinate 81,285,991, forward strand.
GCTGGAGTAACTCAGCGGGACAGGCAGCATCTCTGGAGAGAAGGAATGGGCGACATTTCGGGTCGAGACCCTTCTTTGACACACAAATGCAATGACCTGCATTGCAGCCCATTGCAATGCAGGTTAAAACAGTAGCCTGCAACATGGTGCAAGTCAAGTCAAGTTTATTTGTCACATACACATACAAGATGTACAGTGAAATGAAAGTGGCAATGCTTGCAGGATTGTGCAAAACAGAACAGAACAGAGCAGTACCAGTATTTACATTAAAAAAAGAAGACACAACAGTATTTACGCCCTGGTGAGATCAGAGTTTAAAGTCCTGATGGCCTGTGGGAGGAAACTCCAACTCATCATCTCTGTTTTCGCAGTGTGACAGCGGAGGCGCTTGCCTGACCGTAGCAGCAGGAACAGTCCGTTGCTGGGGTGGTAGGGGTCCTTCATGATCTTGCTGGCTCTGGATCTGCACCTCTTGGTGTATAGGTCCTGAAAGGGGTGGGGGGGGTGGGGGGGGGGGTGAGTGTAGTTCCCGTGGTGCATTCGGCCGAACGCACTACTCTCTGCAGAGCCTTCCTCAAGAAAGGCTCCCTGTGGTTCCTCCGTAACCACAAATGAATTGATGTAGGATGAGGAGAGGAACATCTGCAAGTGATCTTCCAGACTTTATACATCTAGATAGACACAAGATAGACACAAGATAACTCAGCGGGACAGGCAGCATCTCTGGAGAGGAATGGGTGACTTTTTGGGTCGAGACCCTTCTTCAGTCTGATTAAATTATACATGAATACGTGGATTGTTTCAAACATCTGTACAGACAGCACCCATAGACAGGATCGAACCTGGGTCTCTGGCACTGTAAGGCAGTAACTCTACCGCTGCGCCACCTCCTCTGGCAGCTCGTTCTATATACCAACCACCAAGATGTGTCCATGGCGTTACGGTCCTGTTGAGGTTTGGAAACTGGAAGGGGCGGGCTTGTTTTAGGCTCTGGTATTTCTGACTTCACCTTCCCAAACTAGGCATAAAGTGCTGAAGTAACTCAGTGAGTCAGGCAGCATCTCTGGAGAAAAGGAATAGGTGAAGTTTTGGGTCGGAACTCTTCTTCAGACTGAACGTAGGGAGGGAAGAAGGGGGGGGGGGGGTGGGGAGAGAGAACTAGAGGTAGGAAAATGACAGAACAAGTCAGGTCGGGGGGAGTTCCCCCTGCCATGGGTACCATGTAATCCCGTGCTACCTGCTCCATAGTCGGATAGTCGGCGACTAAACCGTCTCCCCCACTTGGTTTGCCAGGTGAGGAGGGGGCTGTGGACCCCCAGCAGGACCAAAAATAAGACCTGTCAAAGGGCGGATGAGCTTCCAGCGAGACAACATCCATCCACACTTCTGTAGAAGTTGCGATCACTGTCGTACGTAGCATTGTAAGGAATTATGATAAAGCACACACACCAAAATCCTATACTTCCAGCAGCAGAAGTCCGCAGGAACTGGAGGACAGAGATGTGCGGTGCGTCTGTCACCGTTCCCGTTGGAAACCAGCGCCATTGCGTCGCTAATGTTTTCAACGATGATGAATGAATGAAACTAAACTAAAGGAAGTAGTTGAGACAGGTACTATCACAATGTTTCAAAAAAAACAAACTTGGACTGGTACATGTACAAGATAGGTTTAGAGTGAATGGGACAAATACAGGCAGGTGGGACTAGTATAGATGGGAGATGTTGGTCAACGTGGGCAAGTTGGGCCGAAGGGCCTGTTTCCATGCTGTATGACTCTATGTATCAGAATTCCTTGCTTCTATTTCTGCTCAGGAATTAATGGTCAATGTCAAGGTCAGGCAGCATCTCTGGAGAACAGGAGAACATGGATAGGTGATGTTTTGTGTCGGGACCCTTCTTCAGACTGATTGTAAGGTGGGAGGGGGGGGGGAGGAGAAAAGGAGATGGAAAGGGGGAGAGGCAGGACAAAACTTGACAGGTAATAGGTAGCCTAAGAGCAGCAGGATTCACGAAGGGAGCAGTGAGAGAGGGGCAGGTGGTGTTCCAAACAAGAAAATAGGAGTAGGAGACATGAGAAATTGCAGATGCCAGAGTCTTGACACAAAAAAAAAACAAGCAGCTGGAAGAACACAGCGGGACAAGCAGCCTCTGGGGAGAGAATTGACAGACAGTGTTTTGGGTTGAATCTTTGTCGGTCTGATCCAAAATAGGCACATGATGCAGGAGTACCTTAATGGGTTAGGCAGCATCTCTGGAGTGCCCTTAGGATCAGGTGTGGGCCACCAGACTCTCCAAGCCTTCTCCTTCTTCAGACTAAAATGTCCCGACCGGAAACATGTGACCACTTCCCTCCGCAGATGCTGCCCGACCCGCTGAGATGTTTCAAACACATCTACCCTGTCGAGCCACCTTAGGATAGTATATATTTGAATAGTGGATTATACTTGCATAGGACTATGTTAGGGACCTAATTCAAAATACCATTTTCATGTGTGAGATAAAAGGTGGTTTGCGAGAATGATTCCAGGAATGATTGGTTTAACATACGATGAGCGTTTGATGGCACTGGTCAAGATCCTGCTGCAATTACCTCCATAAACTGCTTTTTCTAAATCTGAAACCGGGTTTACAGCAAGAGTTAACAGCAGGTTTACCTCATTGGTGATGTCATAAACTATAACAGCCGCAGCAGATCCCCGATAATACATTGGAGCCAACGAGTGGAACTAATGGAGGAAAAAAAGAGGCAAAAATGAAAGATGCATTTTCAGAATGACAATATTGTTACTGTATAACAGAATTACCACAGACCAGCCAGTTTGCATGCCCACCATTTATACAGCTGCAAGTATATTCTGAACCTAGTAGCAGACAGTCAGGGTGGGCAGTAGGACATCAAAAACCATAGCCGTGAGCACTGGCTCGCCCCAAGGCTGTGTCCTAAGCCCCCTGCTGTTTAGTCTACTTACACACGACTGTACTGCTAGACTCAATAACAACTTCATCAACAAGTTCGCTGATGACATAACAGTGGTGGGTCTCATCAGTGACAATGATGAGTCGGCGTACAGGATGGAGGTGGAGCTGCTCACAGGATGGTGCAAATCCCACAACCTCATTCTCAACGTGGGAAAAACTAAGGAGATGGTGGTTGACTTCAGGAGGGCGGGAAAACAACACCATACACCTCTGCACATCGATGGAGCTGATGTGGAAAGGGTCAGCAGCGTGAAGTTCCTAGGACTCCACCTGTCAGATGACCTGATGTCCACAACCAACACCACAGCACTGGTCAAGAGAGCCCAGCAGCGACTACACCCTCTCCGAAGACTACGTAAAGCAGGTCTCCCCACTACACATCTACGAACTTTTTATAGGGGGACAATCGAGAGCACATTAACCAACGGCATCACTTCCTGGTTCGGGAGCTGCAAGGCGTACGAACGGCACCAACTTGACAGGATTGTGAAGACCGCCAGCAGGATTATTGGTGCTCCACTCCCTTTCTTGCTGGACATATACAGGAAGAGATGTATCAACAGCCATCTCCATCATCAAAGACCCCTACCACCCAGCGCATCACATATTCTCCATCCTGCCATCTGGGAAGAGGTACAGGAGCATTAGCTGCAAAACCAGCAGGATGCTCCTCAGCTTCTTCCCGCAGTCTATAAGACTGTTAAACGGACTTTGCCCCCTGCCAAAGTATCGCGCACCAACCACCAACCTGGACAGAGCCACTGTCGTGCCGCTGCCGATCGGAACGCCTGTTGATGTTTAGTTGAGAGTAGTGTTAAACTTGTTCATGATATATGTATTTTTATTTCTATTTATTTTTTACTGCACACTGAATGGACACTGGTTTGAGTAAAGTTTTTTTGTTTCCTCTGGGTATGTGAGTGCTCAGGAAAATAACAATAAAGATATACAATACAATACAATACAATACAAACCTCTGATTAACTTGTGGAATAAAATGAGCTCCATCACTTACACATGGCGGCACAGAGGCTCAACTGGCCGAACCGCTCCATCTCACCACCAGAGGGTTCGATCCTGACCTTGGGTGCTGTCTCTGTCTAGTTTGCATGTTCTCTCTGTGACCGCGTGGGTTTCCTCCGTGTGAAAAGGATGTAAAGCTGGCAACGTTGGTTTTAAGTTAAAAATCCCACCCAATGAAAATATTATTGCACTAACGTACTGTCCTGTTGGGAAGCTTAAGTTAACAACTATGAACCATTAGGTAGACACAAAATGCTGGAGTAACTCAGCGGGTCAGGCAGCATCTCTGGAGAGAAGGAATGGGAAGCTGCCTGACCCGCTGAGTTACTCCAGCATTTTGTATCTACCTTCGATTTAAACCAGCATCTGCAGTTCTTTTCTAAACTATAAACCACTCGCAGATACTGGTTCTGGAACCAAATTTTATGCGGTGACAATACCACTACAATTGCCACATACAGCTGTAGAGGCTGAATCAGTGGATATGTTTAAATTGGAGATTGACAGATCTTGATTAGTCAGGGGTTATGGGAGAAGGCGGGCGAATGGGGTTGAGAGGGAAAGATAGATTCGCCATGATTGAATGGCAGAGTAGACTTGATGGATTAAATGGCCAATTCTGTGCCTAGAACTTATGAATTTACCCCTGCATTCTGCAGGCTATTTAACAAGTAAAACAAATATTTTGGCCCATGACGTCTGTGTCAAACATGATGCCAAATTAAACTAATCTCTTCTGTCTGCAAATGATCCATATTCCTCCCTTCCCAACATAATCATGTGCCTATCCCAAAACTTCTTAAACAGCTCTATCATATATGTTGGGAGCTACCATTCACTATGTAAAAAATAACATGCCCTGCACATCTCCTTTAAGATCAACAAATATTAACCCCCTCAATGGTGCAGTAGTTTTCCTGCAACACCTGCCAGCATTTGTAGTCCCAGACAGTGAGAACATAGAGAAGGCAAATTAAATAAGATCCACATCCCACATGAGACTGATCTCCAAAGTTAACCCATCAACATAGAAGGACACGTTTTACTGCAGTAACACTGTAGTTCACCCATGTAAAAAGTCAGTCATTTATTTGCTTTTTTTTGGCAGAGAGTCAAATCAAGTCAAATCTCTGAACATCAACCATGTTTTCAAGATTTATCTGATTATTACTGGAGATGTCCTTCCTTTAATCAGTAAAAGAAACAGAACTTACTGAAAATATAATAACCAAAACACTGAAGCTATCACTATGCTGTTCCATGTATTGTAGTGTACATTATGGCAAATTCATTCACAATCAAACTTGGATTGTTTTCTTTGGAGCCTGAGGGAATACTAGACCAAAATGTAATTTTTTTCAGTATAGAGATACAGCATTGAAACAGGCCCTTCGGCCCACCAAGTCCACGCCAACCACTGATCACCCATTCACAACAGTTGCATGTTATTCCACTTTCTCATTCACTCCCTGTACACGAGAGGCAATATAACAGAGGCCAGTTGATCTACAAACCCGCAAGTCCTTGGGATGAGGTCGGAAACTAGAGCACCCGAAGAAAACCCATGCGGCCTCAGGGAGAATGTGCAATCTCCACGCAGACAGCATGAAGCCTGTACTCTGGTGCTGTGAGGCAGCAGCTCTAAAGGTAAAATGAATGACAAAATTAAGAGAGGAATAGACAGGACATACGGTCAGAACTGTTTTCCCAGGTTGAAAATGTCAAACTGGTCTGAACCCATATCTGAGGAAGGATGTGCTGGTGTTGGAGAGGAGGTTTACAAGAATGACCCCAGGAATGATTGGGTTAACATGTGATGAGCGTTTTACGGCACTGCCCCTGTCCTCGCTAGAGTTTAGAACGATGAGGCAGGACCTCAATGACACTTACCGAATAGCGAAAGGCCTGGATAGAGTGGATGTGGAGAGGATGTTTCCACAAGTGGAAAGAGTCTAGGACCAGAGGCCAAAGCCTCAGAATAAATGGACATACCTTTAGAAAGGAGATGAGGAGCAATGTATTTAGTTAGAGGGAGGTGATTCTGTGGGATCATTGCCATGGAAGGCTGTGGAGGCCGTCAATGGATATTTTTAAGGCAGAGATAGATTCTTGATTAGGATGGGTGTCAGGGGTTATGGGGAGAAGGCAGGAGAATGGGGTTGAGTGGAAAGGCTTTTGACACATTGGCCTTCATCAATCAGAGATTTGAATATAGAAGCTGGGAGATTATGTTGCAGTTGTATAAGACATGAGGCCGCATTTAGAGTCTTGCGTTTAGTTATAGGAAAGAGGTTGTTAAGTTGGAAAGGGTGCAGAAAAGATTTACGAGGATGTTGCCAGGAATCGAGGGCCTGAGCTATAGGGAGAGGTTGAGCAGACTAGGACTCTATTCCTTAGAACGCAGGAGGATGAGGGGTGATGAGGGGACATGAGAGCAATAGATCGAGTAGATGCACAGAGTGTCTTGCCCAGAGTAGGGGAACCAAGAACCAGAGGACATAGGTTTAAGGCGAGGGGAGATTTAATAGGAACCTGAGGGGTCATTTTTTCACACAAAGGTTGGTGGGTGTATAGAACGAGCTGCTGGAGGAGGTAGTTGAGGCAGGTACTTTCGCAACGATTAAGAAACATTTCGGCAGGTACATGGATAGGACAGGTTTAGATGGATATGGGCCAAACGCAGGCAGATGGGATTAGTGTAGATCAGACATGTTGGCCGGTGTGTGCAAGTTGGGCCGAAGGGCCTTTTTCCATGCTGTAAGACTCAATTACTCTATGACCATATCTCAATACAATCAAGTCAAACTCGTGTACAATAGATAGAGCAAAAAGGAAAATACAGAGTGCAGAACATAGTTATCAGAATTGTAGCACATTGTCGCACATCAGTTCAGTTTAGTTTAGTATGTGTATCGAGCTACAGTGAAAAGCTTTTTCGGTGCATGCTATCCAGTCAGCTGAAAGGCTATACATAATTACAATCAAGTCGTCCACAGTGTACAAATACAGGACAAAGGGAGTGAAGTTTAGTGCAAGATACAGTCCCGTAAAGTCCCATTAAAGATAGTCCGAGCGTCTCCAATGAGGTAGATGGTACCTCAAGACTGCTCCATAGCTGGTGATTCATTTGTCTGATAACTGTTCTGTTCCATGGACCAAGTCCAATGCCCTCAATGGGGTAGAGGCGAATCGGACAGGACCTTAGCTTATGGAATGACAATTCAGAAGCCTGATAACAGAGCAGAACAAGCTGTTCCTGAGTCTGGTGGTTTGCACTTCCAGATGTGTTGTAAATGTAAGTCGTCGTTGAAATGGCAGGACAGCCACACTGATTTAAAAAACCAGGCTCGGCTCAAAACAGCCTGTTCAAGCAATCCTTCCTCCCCTGAAGAACCACAAGTACCATGACCTCATGATCAACAGGGCCAGAAGTTAACAGTTTACTGAAGCTGGATTGCATGCTGTTATGTCAGAGACATGTTTCCTAATAACATAGGAAATGAAACGCACAGCCTGTTCCTGGTTTAGTCACAGATGGTGGAGGTTCCTGAATGTTTTCATTAAATTTTCATTCCTTTCATCCCAAACCCAGGATCTGTAAATCCAACAGCTCTCACAAATGGAAAAAGATCAAGATGCCCGATGGATCGTGAGTGAGGATGTGACCTTAGGATACGGCCTTGAACTCATTTACCCTTTCACTTGCCGAGGGCAGCTTCAACCTCCCATTCCTTGTGCTCGGCATTAAAAGCATTGCTGATGGAAATAAACACTTTTAAATGGTAAAGAGAAAATGCTTTTCCAACTGCCTGTGGTTCCATCGGCAGAAGCATTAGGCAATGACTCACTTTCCTGTTGAGAAACCGACTTATTTTTGTTGCTGGTTTTATTAACGTAACCAACGTATTTTATTGGAGGTTGACAGAAAAAATGTTAATGGAGGTTGACGGCAGAAAACAAGATGTTCTGATTTTTCTGATGATTTGCCAGATATGGAATATTTCCTGTCTGCTTCAGATTTCTTTTCTCTTTCATTTTCTCTCAATGTTACATTCAGCAATCTGAATCCTGACGCACAACTATGTCACTAATCACCCCCTACTTCCCCGAAAAAGCGATGTGCCCACACGCACACAAACAGTTGACTACTTCCCCCATCCTGGAAATCTACAAAGAGATACTTGGCTTCCTGTTTGATGAGAACATTGAAGAGATCTGGGGCTTAATTACTTTGAAATGCTAGGAGTCATTGGACTGGAAACATTATCATGTCTCAAGGGAAAAATACAGCAAGCTCACTGCTATTTGAAGACCAAATTCCAATAAAAATACTGACCTAAGAAACTGATGGTGGAGAGAATAAATTCTTGAGATCCAACTAATAGTCATGATGTGCATGGATTCTTCAGCACTGTTGAGACTAGATTGAAACCAAACAACCAAGGACTCATCCAGATGAAGTTCATTAGCAGATAAAATCACATCCACAACAGAAAAGCAGACAGAATTTGAGGACATCCTCAAGGATGTGGCTGTCACAGCCCCCATTCCACAGAATCACCGCAATCTTGGCATTGTTCCAGGCTACTAAGAGATTGCAAAGGCCTCCCAACAGCTCAATAACAACAAGCCTCTGGGGAGATAAGCTGACCAATAATGTACCAAAATGTGGCTGAGAGGTACGTCGAATAAGAATTCATGAACTCACCCGAAAGATGGAAGCATTCTGGGGGAACCTTAAAGGTGCCATGTCATGACCATCTTCAATAAACAAGACCTGTGGTAGACCCTTAGCCTTCTTAGCAAGAAGGGGCATTGATGTACTTACTGGGCCATTACTACAATATGGCTAGTCCAGGACAAGTTGCTGGTATATTTACTCCTAGAAAGCTGAAGATTTTTGACCATCTCTATTTCGGCACCATCAATGTATACCGGGGTATGTGTACCACTTCACTTCCTGATGTTGAACACCATCTCCTTTGTCTTGCTGACATTGGTGGGCAAGAGAACGGCTGTTGTCTTGACACCAGGTTACAAGGTAACAACCTAATATGGCGACTACCTGCGGCAACATTTTGTGAACGACACACTGAACTATATTCTGTTGTGCTGAAGCAAAGCAAGAATTTCATTGTCCTATCTGGGACACATGACAATAAACTCTCTTGAATCTTGAAAGGTTCTCAATCATTGCACTGTACATAGTGATGGTTGCCTGGAATGCATTGCCAGAGGTGGTGGTGAAGACAGATACAACAGTGGTGTTTAAGAGGCTTTTAGAAATGCAGGGAATAAAGGGAAATGATTATAATGTATTCATACATATTCATGTGTATGTTAATGAGTTGGTGTTCAATATAAGCAGGGAATGCTGGGTAATAAATCTTCCTCTCGTGATCCAGGCAACCAGTGTGTAAGTCTTGTTCTTCATTCTGCCGTCTGGAATATAACAAAATTGTCGACGAGGATGGAATAGAGTTTGTGAACTCATCCTTTAAATACAGTGCAGGACTGTTTTGCAACATGCAGTATTGTTTAACATTTTAAACAGCAAATACGGAGTTGTGTCGCAGCTGTTTCCGAGCTGGACACGATAGGCCGCAGATCCTTCTATGTATGGGACTGTAGTTTAAAACAGCATCTGTACAAATCGGCGCGAGTTTGTCAAGCCTTCTCTATGTTGGGTCTACGTGGCAAGATGGCGTCCTTGGGATTGTATAGGATTTTAGACTGAGTTTTTCTTTTGTCAAGTTCCTCAAGGTGAAAAGCCTTTGTACAGCTAAGTTTTAGGAGAATTGCCATACCAGAACAAACAGGAAAACGGGGTTTTTAAACGGACTTGTAAAGAAAAGAGAACGACACGATGGCAGCGTCCACGGGCTACATCGGAAACCTTGGCACTTTCGACAAGAGTAAAGAGCTGTTCAGCTCCTATATGGAGAGAGCGAACGTGTGTTTCACGGCAAACAACATAATGGAGATTAGCGGTGAAGTGACTGAAACAAATAAGGCCACTTGCGAACGCATGAAAGTGATTCTGCTCATGGAGATCGGTCCTGAAGTGTACAGCACACTCGTGAATCTCCTTGCGCCCATAAAGGCAAAAGATGTGCCATTCAATGACATTATGAAGAAGTTGGAAGAGCACTTCAACCTAAAGCCTCTACAAATTGCAGAAAGCTATAAATTCAGCACTAGAAACCAGAAGCAGAATGAGATAACGTCTATGGAGCGAAGGAAATAGGAAATGTTGCCTATTTCCTTCGCTCCATAGATGCTGCTGCATCCACTGAGTTTCTCCAGCACTTTTGTCTACCTTCGATTTCCAGCATCTGCAGTTCCTTCTTAAGCAGAATGAGACAATCAATGAGCACATTGTTGCCTTGAAAAAATTAACTTTGCACTGTAACTTTGGAACCTTTCTCAGACGTGCACTACTAGACAGATTTATTTGTGGTCTAGTGGCTGAACAATTTTCGAGAAATCAAGCAAGATTGCTACCACAATGGAGATGGCATCAAAGAATGCTCATGAGTTTCGTCCACCACAAACTGCAGTGGCCGTTTACAGTCACAAGGCAGTGCCTATGGCCAAATCTAGAGGCGCTAAACCAAAACCAAAAGTATGGTGGGGAGCCAAGTCAGCCAGTTGTTATCGTTGCAATGGTAATCACTAGAGCCAGGATATTTAGGCACGAAAAAACTCTGAAATAGGCAGGCAAAAAGGCATAATAAGATTACAAAAAAGGCACGAAAAAGGCATTTATTTACAAAAAAAGGCATAATAACGGCATGTATTGCCACCACCAAAATATGGTTAAACATGATAATATAAAGGTATACTATGTTAAATAACCAAAGTTGCCTGGTTGCACATAATTACGAGCATTTTATCAAATTATCTGGTATTAAACTGTGCTCGCTGTCAGACAGAAAAAGCTTCAGATGTGAAAAACTTCTTTCTACCTCAGCTGTGGTGACTGATGCATACCCGAAACAAGCTGCAGACTCTATATTCATGTCGATATCTTGTGCATTACAACTACCTTTGAGAACTTTAGCTATGTTTTGTGTTCCTTCAAGATCTTTGTTAGCTAAAATCACTCTCACATTTTCCTTGTATGCCTTTACCTACATCACCAGGAACTTTACGAATATCGTCAGTTACTTTGTTGAAAACCTGCAAGTTGTTCACTAATGTTTCGCCACGTTTCTCAAGGGAAGTGGTAGCTTGTGGCAAGATTGCAAAATTGGAAGCAATAAATAGATTTTGGAGAAGACTGAACCAGCGGGCAGCGGCACGAACGAATGAACGACCGACGGTGGCGCCCCGGTGGTGGAAATGTTCTTGTAATTAACACGTTAGTAATAACATTAATATTAACGTGTTAACATAGAAAACGTCATTGTAATCACGGTTTAACTAGAGAAAATAGCACAACCCTTTAGCAAAACGGCCAAAAAAAGGCTAATGTACGCACTTGATCGTGAAAAAGGCATTATCTTGGTGAAATCATCAGAAAAGGCATGAAAAGGCACATGGCATTTATGGCAAAATCCTGGCTCTAGTAATCATTCATCCCAATTTTGTCAACTCAAAATGGCCAAGTGCTATAACTACCAGAAGAAAGCCCATATCACCTCAGCATGTCAGGCCAAGCTTAAAACAGGAAACCAACAACCTGCGGGAAACAAGCAACAACACCAGAAAGGAGTTCACAACTTGGAGTTGAACCCAGATGGAAATGAACTTGGGTTGTACACCATTTATGCAACCAACATCGATAAGCCTACAACCAGCCAAGGCAAGAACTTTCGAACTAAACTATTGATTAATGAACAGCTAATCGATATGTGTATTGACACGGCAGCAGATTGTTCGGTCATGAGCAAAGACCTGTATGAAACAAAGTTCCCACAGACACCATTGTTTGAGAGTAAGGTCAAGCTGAGAACCTACTCGGGCGAAGTTTTGGAGACATGCGGACAAATGAGCTGAAAGGTTCAGCATAATGGTCAGTCAGTAACACTGCCCATCATAGTAGCCAGCTACAGAAATACATCAACCCTCATTGGAAAGGATTGGCTGAGTAGAATAGAGTTAGACTGGAAGAACATTTTCAGCGTCGATTTGTCCAAATCACGTCTTGAAAACGTCATAAGCAAACATGCAGAAATATTTGCCGACAGTTACACGGGAATAACAGGGTACTCTGCACATATTCGACTTAAGCAAGATGTGCAACCTGTGTATTGTCGACCAAGACCTGTACCATATGCACTAAAGCAACAAGTGGAGGAAGAACTTAACAGGTTAGAGCAGAATGGAGTCCTCGTGAAGACAGACCAGAGCAACTGGGCAACGCCAATTGTGGCCGTACCCAAGGCCGACAAAACTGTTTGACTATGTGGTGACAAAGTCACAATCAACCAAGCCGTTGACGACGAACAATATCCGTTAACAACCTCGCATGATCTGTACGCAGAACTTAGCAGAGCAAGAATCTTCACTAAACTGGATTTGTCTCACGCTTACGCCCAACTCAATGTCGACAAGGATAGCCCGCAGTACTTGACTATCAACGCACATAAGGGCTTGTATTCATATACAAAGCTTCCCTATGGTGTGAAATCCTCCTCGAAATTCTTCCAGTCTGAAATGGACAAAATGTTACAAGGCATTCCACACTGTGTGTGCAACCAGGATGACCTACTGATATTCACAGAGGGCATGGCAGAACATCTGGATATTCCTCGAGCAAGTTCTCACACGCAAGAACTGCCACAATGTCAAACTGCGACAAAGTAAATGTGCATTTGCGCAGTCAGAAGTTGTCTACCTTGGACTCGAAATAGACGCCATCAGACTTCGCCCTGTGAAGGCGAAAGTTGAACCAATAGTGCATGCTTCAAAACCCAACTATGTCTCAGAGCTCCGATCATTCCTTGGGATGGTGCAGTTCTATGCACGATTCCTTCCAGATTTAACCTGTGCTAAAGCCACTACATAATCTGCTACAAAAAGATGTGAAATGGACGTGGGGAAAGGGACAGCAACGTGCATATGACATCTGCAAGGAAAACTTGACAAGTGACAAACCCCTTGTTCACTAAGATACGACACGCGAGATGAAACTTGCTTGTGATGCTTCAAGTTATGGTGTAGGTGCAGTGATCTCCCACGTAATGAATGACGGACAGGAAAAGCCTATTGCTTTTGCATCCCGCACCCTATCACCGAGTGAGCGTAATCATGCACAGATAGAAAAGGAAGCACTCAGCATCGTGTTCGGAATCAAGAAATTCCATCAGTTTCTTCTCGGCAGACCATTCACCCTAGTGACTGATCATAAGCCACTACTAGTGATACTTGGTCCCAAGTCAGCTATACCTTCCATGGCAGCATCAAGGATGCAACGCTGGGCAGTTTTGCTGTCCCAGTATGACTACAAGGTTGAGTACAGAAGCTCCAAGTGCAACGCAGTTGCAGATGCGTTGTCCCGGTTGCCCCATGAGAACTCTGACGTGGGAAGTGAGAACTCAATCTACACACTGCAAGTTGTAGATGAAGACTTTCCAGTGACTGCAACAGAAATTGCAGCAGAAACAGAGAAAGACACTGTGCTGAAGTGGGTCTATGAACAGACATTGAACGGTTGGACTGAAATCGATAGTGGATTGAACTCAGTTCTGAACTCGGAGCTGAAGCCTTTCCATAATCGACGCCATGAATTATCATGTGAGCAGGGATGCATTAAGTGGGGTTACAGAGTGGTTGTACCAGAGTCTTTGAGAAACAAAATTCTGAATGAACTTCATGCCGAACATCCTGGCATAGTAAGCATGAAGTCAATTGCCAGAAGTTTTGTGTATTGCCCTGGTATTGAAAGTGACATCGAGTCACTGGTGAGCAAATGTAGCATCTGCCAAAATTGCCGGAGTAAACCACCAAAAACACCACTGCAACCCTGGTCATGGCCAAGTAGACCTTTTCAGAGAGTTCATGTAGATTTTTGTGAAAAGGGTAATGATAACTTTCTGGTACTAGTAGATAGTCATTCCAAATGGATTGAGGTTAAGCATATGGGGTCAAGCACTACTACTGAGTGTACCATAGTTGAGATCAATTTTTGCATGCCATGGTTTACCGGAAGAACTTGTTTCTGATAACGGGCCTCAGTTTCGTTCAGAACGGTTCAAAGAGTTCATGCAGCGGAATGGTGTAAAACACACACTTGTTCCCCCATACCATCCAGCCTCCAACGGGGCAGTGGAAAGGTCTGTTAGAATTGTCAAAGATGCTCTCAAGAAACAGTTTTTGCAGGGTAGTTCAAAGCTCAGCATGAAACATTGTTTGGCTAATTTCTTGCTGAAGTACAGAACCACATAACATACAACACGGGTTACTCACCTGCAGAACTGTTGATGAAGAGAAGGCTAAGAATACGCCTAAGTCTAGTTCAACCCAATTTGGTCTCGAGAGTTGAGCAAAAACAGTTAAGTCAAAAACGCCATTTTGACTCCCACAAAAAGGAGAGGAACTTCAAGCCAGATGAGCAAGTTCGTGTTCTCAGTCCTCCCAACAAGTCCAATCGAGACAAATGGGATGTTGGGAAAATAGTGAAAGTGTGTGGAACAAAAAGATACTTAGTTGAAGTTGGAGATAGGATCAAAAGTGTTCATGTTGATCAAATGATTCCAGCCAAAGATTAACCTAAAACTAAGCATGAGGTCCTAACCCCTGAGTTTTTATCTGAAAGTGAGTTGGAAGAGACCTCTGTGATTGAAGCACAAAGTTCAGTTAGTACAGACAGAGAAACAGATTCCTCTGGTCAAAGTCAGGGTACTAAAACAGAGCCAAACAAGCCTACAGTTGAGTCAACACCTAAACCTGTACACCTGTTACTGTTAGACGATCAGACAGGATCCGTAAACCAGTAGTCAGGTTAGGTTTGTAAGTTAAATAACTCACTGCACAAGTAAAGCAAAAATGTGTTGATATGTAACATAAATACTGGTTTAAACCAAGTATCACAACAACAAAATTGTAACTGAGTACTTAGATTTAATACTTTAAAAAAGGAGAGCAGTAATGTATTCATACATATTCATGTGTTTGTTAATGAGGTGGTGTTCAATATAAGCAGGGAATGCTGTGTAATAAATCTCTCTCTCGTAATCCAGGCAACCAGTGTGTAAGTCATGTTCTTCACTCTGCGGTCCGGAATATAACAATGAGCATGTGCAGGCAGATGAGAGCAGTTCAGCTAGACATCATAGTGGAGCAGACGAAATGTGTAGGAAGAAACTGCGGATGCTGGTTTAAATCAAAGATAGAGACAAAATGCTGGAGTGACTCAGCGGGACAGGCAGCATCTCTGGATAGAAGGAATGGGTGACGTTTCAGGTCGAGACCCTTCTTCAGACGGCTAGACATCATGTTCAGCACAAATATTGTGGGCTGAAGGGCCCGTTCCTGTGCTGTACTGTTCTATGTTCTAAGAAAGTGGGACTAACTGGATTGCTCTTACATGGAGCCCATATGGATTTGATGGGCTGAATGGCCTCCTGCTCATTAGACATGGCCATCCTGGACCAGCATACATGGAGGTTTCCTCCATTAAGTCGGAAATGTTTGTCTCATGGAACGCAACGCCCAGATGACCTTCCTTGACTTGTTATGATCAGACGTGCCAAGAAAGCTCATCCTCTACATTAGCGCTTTACTTCTGCAGAGAACGTCAAAAATTGCCCGAGTCAAATTATAGTTCAAGCTCTTAGACATGGTATTAGGAAACGTTTTCAATAAGCTCTAATAGCTTAGTGCAGTTTCGTTTATTGTCACATGTACTGAGTACAGTGAAAAGCATTTGTTGCGTGCTAACCAGTCAGCAGAAAGACAATACATGATTACAATTGAGCCATTTACAGTGTATAGATACATGATAAGGGAATAACGTTTAGTGCAAGGTAAATCCAATAAAGTCCGATCAAAGATAGTCTGAGGGTCACCAATGAGTTAGATCGTAGTTCAGGACGGCTCTTTAGTTGTTGGTAGGATGATTCTGTGGCCTGATAACAGCTGAGAAGAAACTGTCCCTGAATCTGAAGGTGTTTGTTTTCACACTTCTATACCTTTTGCTTGATGGGAGAGGGGAGAGGGGGGGAGTGATAATAATTCCTTAGGTAACCTCAATGTCTACAATACCGTCACACTTTTAAGGTCCTTCCAAGCTGTATCCATGCAGTTCACTCCCATTCAAACACATGTCCTTTTCAGAACAGTGACCCAAGTTTTTGGATGATGCTGTCATGGAGCTCTTGTAGTCCAAAAATATGTTAGTAGGGATGTTCATTTGGCTGCAAAATGCATAAAATGCATTCAGCAAAGTTTGGCAAGCGACCCACTGAATTTAAAATTAATGGTTAGATATTTCTCTCCAATGTTTTCCAAAATATTCTCAACACAAATTCTGCAAAGAAAATCTATTGGAGTCAGCAGAGGACACAGTTTAGTTTAGTTTATTATTGTCACGTGTACCAAGGTACAGTGAAAAGCTTTTTCGTGTGAGCTATCCAGTCAGCGAAAAGACTATATAAGTGATTACAATCAAGTCGTCCACAGTATATAGATACAGGAAATGGAATAACTTATAGTAAGTAAGTAAGTTTATTGGCCAAGTATTCACATACAAGGAATTTGCCTTGGTGCTCCGCCCACAAGTAACAACATGACATACAGTGACAGTTACGAATGACTCAGAAAACACTAAATATTAATAATAATAAAACATTAATGATAAAACACCATTGATCAAGCATGTGAACCAACAAAATACCAGCTCTAAGGGAGGCTACAGATTTTTGGCTGTTGAGTAGAGCAACTACTCGTGGATAAAAACTGTTTTTATGTCTGGCTGTGACAACTTTGACAATCGCCTTCCAGAGGGAGACTTTATAGTACAACATAAAGTCCAGTAAAGTCCGATTAAAGATAGTCCGAGGGTCTCCAATGAGGTAGCTCAAGACAGCTCTCTTGTTGGTGATAGGGTGGTTCAGTTGCCAGATAACTGTTCAGTTCTATAGACCAGGTCCAATGTCCTCATTGGGGTAGAGGTGAATTAGACAGAACCCTAGCTTATGGAAGGACAATTCAGAAGCCCGAAAACAGAGGGGAACAAGCTATTCCTGCGTCTGGTGGTGTGCACTTCCAGATATGTTGTGAACATTAGTCATTGTTGAAATGGCAAGATAGCTACACAGGACCACTCACTAGTTGTTGATAGGATGGTTCAGTTGCTTGATGACAGCTGGGAAGCAACTGTCCCTGATTCTGAAATTGACTTCCTTTGTCAATACACATCTTGGAGAGATTGACGGTAACAAAGTCTTGGTACAGCCAGCCTCCAGCCCCTACCAGCCTCCAGTGCTCAGTTCTCAACTGCAGGATGGATAGAGCCACAGATTTCCAAGAAATACCACAGAGGTTAAGGAGAGAAGGCAGGAGAATGAGGTTACGAGGGAGAGATAGATCAGCCATGATTGAATGGCGGAGTAAACTTGATGGGCCAAATGGCTTATTTCTACTCCTATTCCTTATGACCTATGACCAAGCAGAGATCTAAAAGCAGATCGCACCCAACCTCACATTTTAGTTAAAAGGGAAGTGAGAAAAGTCCAAAAGCAAATTCCATTTCAAAATGTTCCACTCCAAGTATCGCCTACCCCATTGCGAAATGCCAACTGCACCAGTTGTCCAAAAAAAATGCATTGTGCATTTGCCAATCGCAAACTGCGCTTGTGCCTTAAGACTGTCCTGATGGCTATGGGCAAGGGCGGGGTGCGAGGGATAACAGGCTAATTCTCCCCATAGAGTACATCTCTTGTGTCTCCACCCTTGAACTGGTTTAACTTAATTACCTGAACATACCCTTGCACAATGGGTTAAAAAATATTCAATATTTGAAGATTGAATCTCATTTTTATTATTTTTAGTTAGTTGAGTTTTTTGTTCTGGAGTTCTAGCCTTTTTTATGTGGGGGGAGTGGGGGGGGGGAAGGGGGAAACTGCTTTTCAGGGTCCCTACCTGGTCGGAGAGGCAGCTTCTCTCCGGGCTGCACCGTCGACCCGTCCTCGCGGCATACCAGCGGGCCTGAAGCGGCGTTTCCTGTCGGGGACCGCCCAGAACCTCGGCTTCGGCAGCGGCACAGCGCTGGAGCGCTATCGCGGAGCGGAGCTGGCGATGCCCTACCCGGGTCGCCGCGCTGGAACTCCAGTGAGCTGAGAATGCCGATAAAAACATCGCGGAGCTGCAGGTCTTTGGAGCGGCCGGCTGCGGGCGGCGGCACTGACTTTAACATCGGGAGCCTGGGATCTCTCAGCGAGATCACCAGTAGTGGAGCTCCATCCGGCGCGGCCTTGTTGGCTTCGGAAGCCGCGACCTCCAGTACGGAAGCAGCCGTTCCAGGTGTCCCATGCCGCTGTGAGGATTCTCCTGATGCTGGAGCACCATCACCCGGCGAGAACGGCCTGGAACATCGGGCCTCCATGGAGGCAACTGTGGAGGCCTCAATAGGCCCGACTATGGGTGAACTGGGGATGGGACTGGACACTGTGCCTTCCCTCATAATGGGAACCATTGTGGGGGGATGTTCTTTATGTTTAAATCTCTTATTAATGTTATGTCTGTATTCTTTCTTTATGTGCTGCATGGCAAGAAGCATTTCACTACACCTAGGTGTATGTGACCAATAAAATAACCTTTGAACCTTTGATTTAATTATTTTGATTTAATACTTCAGGATCACTAGAGTGGGGTGCTGACCTCCCATCTACCACATCTAGCTTTAAACTATCTTTAATCAGACTTTATCTTGCACTAAATATTGTACCCTTTATCTGTACACTGTGGATGGACGGGTTATAATTATGTATAGTTTTTTGTTTGATGGGATAGCACTCAAACAAAATATTTTCACTGGAGCTCGGTATACGTGATAATAATAAACTAACTAAACTAAACTATTTTTCAAAAGCAAAATATTTTTAAATCACTTTTACCAAAATGGACTAATGATTTAAATTGTGTGCCTTTCAAGATATTAAGCATATCCATCTAAATTTTTTTTCCTAGTACTAACATCAATTATGGTTCCTTTTCTTTTAGTTGGCTCGTTCTGCTCGAGTTTTGTTAGGGAAGAATTAATCACACTGATGTGGATTCAAAAATCATAATTCAAAACAGTTTGTGATTGTTTTTCTCATAATCCTGTTTTCGCTGGAATTCACTCAAAATTGCCAAAACCTGTGTAAAAGCAACCAGAATTTTAAATGCAAATGTTTTGCTTGGTGTTTGCGCAGTTTTACTGTACATTGTTTCAAACCAGGACATGCCCAAAAAGCTGGCTCGTCTCCAAGATAGATAAATCATCATCAGGAAATGAGAAGCAAAAGAACTGTAGATGCTGTAAATCCAAAATGAAATCAGAAAATGCATGAAACAGGAGGTCAGGCAGCATCAATGGAAAGTGAAACAGTAAAGTTAAGGGTTGAAGACCCTTCTCACCAGGAAGGCTGCACTTTCAACTGCCACAATCCCTCTGTACTACAGTGAAATGCCCATGTCAAAAAAAAAAAAACACAACAAAATAACAAAAACAGACTTGGTTGGCAGTCCCCTTTCTGCGGAGTTTAATGTTATAATAGAGCGATTGTTTCTCCTTTCTTTTTCCTTCTTTTCTAGGGTCTTCTTTCTTTCTTTACTTCCTTCTCTAACTTCTTTTCTAAGGGGCTTTCTTTTCTCAACACTCTCTTGCACCTTCACGACTCTTGCGCACTTTCTTTACTTTCTTTACTTCTATCTTTTTTTTAAAGCTCAAAAAATGAAGCGGTACAAAAAATGTATTAAGACATATGTGTTGTGTAGTATTGTAATTTACCGTACTTCTAATAAAAAAATAAATTAAAAAAAATTAAAAAATTAAAAAATAATTTAAAAAAAAGAGTCAAAGAGTCATAGAGCATGGAAACAGGCCCTTCGGCCCACTTGACCACACCGACCAACAGGTCCCATCTACAGTAGTCCCACCTGCCTGAGCTTGGTCCATATTCCTCTAAACCTATCCTATCCATGTAACTGTTCAAATGTTTTTCTTAAAAGTTGCAATATTGAAATTTGAATATTGCAAAATTGGCAAAGGACAAACAATAGTACATGTCAGCAACTTAGTGGGCAGATCTTTCAATGTTTTTGTTGAGCAGCTACCCACAAAAACAATCCTCCTGTGAGAAAGAGAACATAAAGCCACAATAAACCAGTCTGTCTGTCTTTCACTGTGACTCAGAAAACCATAAACTAATGAAGTATAAGAAACTGGAATGTCCATGTACCCTCTGGAAATCTCAGCAACTAAACAACTTAAAAACCTGAAATTTTGCACACAAGTTATGTTTAGGTCAAGGATGTGGACTACATTCTTATTTTTTCTAAAACTCCCACAGGAGGCCCTCCATAGCCCAAAAGGGGCCTAATTATAATTTTCTCAATTGAAAATTAATGGATTTTTTTGTCAGATCCATTTTTTGAAGTCATTGTAAAAATCATTTGAATTCAACATTGGTGTCCCTCGGATTATCTTTGATCGGACTTCACTGGACTTTGTCTTGCAGTGAACATTATTCATGTTATTCCCTTTATCCTGTATCTGTGCACTCTGGAATGCTCGATTGTAATCATGTATAGTCTTTCTCCTGACTGGATAGCACGCAACAGTGGCGCAGCGGTAGAGTTGCTGCTTTACAGTGCCAGAGACCTGGGTTCAATCCCGACTACAAATGCTGTATGTATGGAGTTTGTACGTTGCATGTGTTTCCTCCAGGTGCTACGGTTTCTTCCCACACAGTTTTGTAGGCTAATTTGCTTGGTAAAATTGTATCTTGTCCCAGTGTGTCGGATAGTGTTAGTGTGCGGGAATCGCTGGTCGGCACTGACTCGGTGTGCCAAAGGGCCTGTTTCCATGCTGTATCACTGAACTAAACAAAATAAACTAAACTAAATGAAAGCTTTTCACTGTACCTCAATACACGTGGTTTTTGGGGTAAGGGAGTGTAAAATGCCCATTTGACTTTCAAATTCCCTTTAAATTTATCAGACGTGGAAACTTCAATATGCAACTTTAATTGGGGAACAGCGAACTAAAGATGTGTGTTTTTATTGGTAATTTTAGTCAAAACACATAATTTTCAGTTAATTATATTTATGGAACAATTAAATATTTGTTAGATTTTATTTAGTTTATGGTTTCTACCCATTTCTATTGGGTGGGGTTGTAGACAGTGAGGAAGGTTGTCAAAAGATGCAGCAGAACATAAATCAGTTACTGATATGGCTGGAGAGATGCCAGATGGAGTTTAATCCAAGTAAATGTGAGGTATTGTAGGGTCCAAATGTGATGCTCCTGGAGTTCAAATCCATAGATCCCTGGAAGTGGCAACTCAAATAGATGGAGTATTAAAGTACGCTTGCCTTCATCGGTCGGGTATCAGGTTCAGGAAGTCTTTATAAAACTTTGGTTCGACCGCATTTGGAATATTGTGCGCAGTTCTGGTTGCCCCATTGCGGAAAGGATGTGCAGGCTTTCGAGAGAGTGCCAAAGAAGGTTACCAGGATGCTGCCTGGTTTAGAGCTTATTAACTATAAAGAGGGGTGGAACTAACTTGGATCATTTTCTCTGTAGCAATAAGAAGAGACCTGATGGAAGTGTATAAAATTATGAGAGGCATAGATAAGGGAGCAAGACAGAAACATTTCTCAGGATGGAAATGTCGGAGACTAGAAAGCATAACTTTACAGGAGAGAGGAGCAAAGTTTAAAGGAGATCTATGAGGTGGGCTTTTTTTATTTACACAGAGAGTGGTGGGAGCATAGAATGCGATGTTAGGTGTGGGATGGAGGCATTTAAGAGGCCTTTAGACAGGCATCTTGATATGCGGTGAATGGAGGGATATGGATCTCGTGCAGTCAATGGAGATGAGTTTAATTTGGCATTTTATTTGGCATAGAAATGGTGGGTCAAAGGCCTGTTAATATTCTGTACTGCTCTATGTTTTAATACAGACCAAACCTGTGTAGCTGGCTTAATATGGCAATTTCTCACCCCAAGAATTAGCATGGTGATTCTATTGGGACTGCCTCCAATGCTATTACAGGTCCACCTTCTTTAGTCTGGACAAAATTACAGGAAAATTAAAATCACTTGAAATCCACCCCTGGAAGTCCCCTTGAAGATGTGTCGCCTCGGTGGCCTGGGTGGACTGTCCCGGTACTGTTCGAGTCCTTTTAGAGGCCGTGACCTCTGTTGGTCCGGTAATCCGACAAGGCTCTGGAAACACGGGTGTCGGGAAAAATAAAAATTGGTGGTGAACCTATATATCCTTTTTGAGCTAAGAGAACCAAAATTGTGCAGTCTTGAGCACATAATCTAAATATTAACTGTGCACCTGACCTTCGGTGGAAGTACAGAAAATGAGTGCTGTCTCTTTTACTACCGTATTTCCCGGCAATGAAGACGCTATTTTCTACCCAGAAATAATGCACAAAAAATTACCTGCGTCTTGGAGGCCGAGATTGTTAGCCAAGAAAGATAGGCTTGGCTATCCCTCAGCATAGCAACATCAAGAATGATGTTGCTTTACTGAGGGATAGCCAAGTCCATCCCTCATTGCTGGCAGCTGGTGGGAAGCGCTGTAAATTGGGAAGCGGCTACTAAAGGACAGCGCCACTGGGGGGGGGGGAATAGTTCCTTTCACAGCGTGTGGGGAGTCTGGCCTGGGCTGAACAAAGTAGTAAACTTGGTTGGGCTGCCAGGGGTAAAGTTGCGGGGAGGGCAGGAGCGTTGACAAGGAGGGGGTCGGGGATCATGCCAGCAACTCACTCAGTAGCCGGGACCGGACAGTGGAACCATCCGCCACCTCAGCGCCTTCTGCTGACCTGCCCGCCAGCCAGCAATGGTGTCCTTCGGCACAGGCGCAAATTGTGGAGGTGATGGTTGGCGGGTCGCTACTGGGCGCAAGGCTGGCTGCTCCGTCTCTCTCTCTCTCTCTCCCCGTTATGTGATCTCCCTGAACCAAGATGTCCATATCCCTCTGACCTGAACCACAGTGCATTGTGGGACAGGCAAAGATGGAGGCCCCCCAGTCTTCATTGCCTCCTTGAAGAAGTTTCACATTTCCTTTCTACTGACAAAACCAAACCCTTGATCCTGTCCCGCCAGCCTTTTTTCAAAATTTAGCATCTCAAAATGGGGGTGCATCTTCGACGCAGGTGCGTCTTCATTGCCGGGAAATACGGTAAATAAACATGTATGCATTCTACCCAGGCGACAGATTTTATGCTCCCTTGTCTTGATCAATCACTTTTTTTGTAGCACTTGAATGTCACCTATTCTTTTTCTCCAGAAATGCTGCCTGACCCAGTGAGTTACTCCAGCATTTTGTGTCTATCTTCGGTAAATAAAAGGGAGTTTACTTGAAAATATTTAACACAATATTAAGTCCTGAGCGTTAAAGTGTCCCCAGTCTAAAATTGAAATTCTGCTCCTCAAACTTATGCCAGGCATTGTAGGAGTCCAAACACAGAGGGATCGAGGTGGGAGTGGGACAGAGATTTAATGTGATAGGCAGCTGGAAGTTCACCAAAGATATAAACAAACTGCTGAAAGAACTCAGTGGGTCAAGCGGCATCTGCAGAGGCAGAGTGGTCCTGTGCTGGAAACTGAACACACACTTGCAAACTGAACGAACGTTTTCTGAAGATGGCCACCCAACCTGTGGTTTGAAACAAAAATAGTTTGGAGGGCCTGGTGCAGTGAGGTTATTTGGAGCCTGCGTGTGAGTGTGAATGGGTTGAGTGAGTGGGTGAAACTTGACAAACCGAGTTTCGGGTGGCTAAAGACTAAAGTCACTATAATTTAACAACACATTAAGTTTTCTCCCAAATTGTGAAATCAACTAGAGCAAGGCAAAATGCCCAGAAAAGTGTCACCCTTTGGCTGCACCATTGCTTCCAGCAAAAATCACTGAGCGAGGCCCTGAGCCAAGAAAACCCCACCCACAAGGAGCAAAGCCAGACAGTATTGACCTGATGGAAAAGAGGGACAAAGCAGTTATTTATAAAGTGTGACGGGGAAGGAGACTAGCAAAATACCTTGCATTGAAATTAAAGCTCTCACAATAGCTCAAAAGGCATTTCCAAACCTGGAATATTTAAGCCTTCGTCTGAAGTACATGTTACATACAGACTCAGCAAGGAAGCAGGGTCTGCACCCATCAACAATCGCCTGAAAACTAGTTCTATCCTACACACTAGTAACAATTTGCAGAAGTCAATTAACCTACAAACTTGCACGTCTTTGGAATGTGGGAGGAAACCGGAGCATCCGGTGAAAACCCATGCGGCCACAGAGAGATCGTACGATAGTCAGGATCGAACCAGTGTCTCTGGCGCTGTAGGTCAGCAACTCTACCACAACACCACTGTGCCTCCCTTACATTGTGGGCGACAACACCTCACACTGTGCTGTTCTTATATTGTAATCCCAAAACCTAACCTCCTTATCCATTAGGGCAGCACAGTGGCACAGCTGGTAGAGTTGCTGCCTCACAGTGCCAGACAACTGAGTTAGATCCTGACCTTGGGTGCTGTCTGAGTGGAGTTTGCACGTTCTCCCTGTGACCGCATGGGTTTCCTCCGGGTTCTCCAGTTTTCTCCCACATCCCAAAGGCGTGCGGGTTTGCAGGTTGATTGGTCTCTGTAAATTGCCCCTCAGTATGTAGGGAGTGGATGAGAAAGTGGGATAATATAGAAATCGTGTGAATGGGTGATCAATGTGCGAGTGTGTACTCGGTGGGCCGAAGGGGCCGCAAGGAATGGAAGGGGAGTGAAGAGATCACGATGATTAATGTCATGCTAGCAGTTGGAAATATAAAGGTCCAGCTAGGGTAAAAGGCCGTCAGGGGGAGTCCAAGAGGAGGTGGAATGTTGGAGATGGGAGAAGGCTCTGAAGAAGGGTTACAGAGTGATATAGCATGGAAACAGGCCTTTCGGAACAACTTGCCCACATCGGCCAACATGTCCCAGCTACACTAGCCCCACTTGCCCGTGTTTGGCCCATATCCCTCCAAATCTGTCCTATCCTTGTACCTAGGGTACACAAAAAAGCTGGAGAAACTCAGCGGGTGCAGCAGCATCTATGGAGCGAAGGAAATAGGCAACGTTTCGGGCCGAAACCCTTCTTCACTCACAACCTCCTATCCTTGTACCTGTCTGTTTTTTAAATGAAGGGGACCTTGCCTCAACTACTGCACCTCCTCGGGTAGCTTGTTCCATACACCCACCACCCTTTGTCCTGATCTGATCCATGTTCTCGAGGCTGGTGCCTGACCCCACTGATTTACACCAGCACCTTGTGTCTTTCCTACTTATCCACAGCCAGATTTCCCTGGGTCACGGTGTAAATAACGTGTTATATATTGGGGGGTTTTCCCCGACCCGCAAACAGTAAAAGTCCGGAGTTACGTACCCGCTCTTGTCCAGCCGTATCCCAAATCAGAAACTTGTGGAGCTCATTCCCACAACTCACGGTCTTAGTCATAAACGATGCGCTGTAAAGTAATCCAGATGAGACAACAAGTCAGTTCAACAATAATATGGGATGAAAAATCCAGGAATGTGCGAAACGCCATTAATCCATCCATACTCACCCAATTGTGGGCAGAGTATTGACATCGAAGGTGTCTTGGACGAATCGGCACACTATACTCGACTTCCCAACCCCTGTATCCTAAAATCATTTAAAGAGAGAGAAATTCAGTCTTGAGATCACAGGAGTCATTAAACAAAAAAAGAATTGGCTGATTATGTGTGTAGCTGAGCGAAACACAAGCTAGATAGTAAATTTCCATTCCTAGTGAGTGGGTCACAACCAGTTATCTGTGGCTGAGCAACATTAGATAATTCAAGGGCTTTTTGTTCTTTACTTTAGAGATACAGAGTGAAAACAAGGCCTTCGGCCCACCGAGTCCGCGCCGACCAGCGATCACGCCGTTCACCAGCACAATCCTGCACACCTGCAACAATTTACAATTTTTACCAAAGCCAACTTACAAACCTGCCTGTCTTTAGAGTGTGGGACGAAACCAGAATACCCGGAGAAAATCCACGCGGTCACAGGGACAATGTGCAAACTCCGAGCGGATATAGCCATAATCAGGATTGGACCTGGGTCTCTAGCGTGGTAGGGCAGCAACTTTACCACTGTGCTGCCCATTTTGAGTTATTCTATTTTCTGCTCTCTCTTCTCCTCCCTCTATTGAGCCTGGATTTAACACACATTCTCAAATTAACTAACTCCATTATAATCAAATCTACAGTTCGACCCTCGACTGTACTGCCCCTGACTTTACCTATGGAGCAATGGAGGCATTACGGTTATTACGGGAGTTATTATATATCCCAAAGGAGACCTTAAATTATTTCCACGAGACGTTTGTAATGCGACACCATCATCCCCTTCGTCATCTTCATCTAACGCTACCTACCTTCCAATCTGTTTCAGATCTTCCCTCAGTTTTCTACATCCCTCTTCTCCATGCATTATCTGTACATCTCTCGTCTTCCTGGTCTGATGAAACATTAAATCTGTTTCCTCTCTCTTTAGGTGCAGTCTGATATACTAAATATGCAATATTTATTTCAGACTTTCAGCACCTCAGAATTTTAGTTTTGTCAAACAACAAGATCAACTGAAAAAGGGTTCCGAGCCAAAATGTCGTCTCTCCATGTCCTCCAGAGATGCTGCCCGACCTGCTGATTTACCCCCACTCTTTATCTTTCACACAGAGGGTGGTGGGTGTATGCAGGGCTGCCAACATTGGGTGAGAGTTGGGAGTGAGAAATTTGCGAGAGACCAAGCCCGAGGGAGCATCGCGACCGGGGGGGGGAGTGGGGGGGGTGGGGGGAGGGCGTATTTCAGCTTGAAATTGTGCAATATGGTTTATACTGTAGCGAGTCTCATAACTTACACTTAATAATAATAATAATGCATTTTATTTGCTGGCGCCTTTCTGGACACCCAAGGACACCTTACAAAAATTAACAGAAGAGAAAAAAAACATATAGTCGGAGAAAAATAAATAAGGACATCATCAATACACAAATTAAAGATAGAAATCGCTCCAAAGACACAAAATCAAAAAATCAAAAAAAAACTTTGAAAAAAAACACAATGTGAAGAGAGAGCAGCGGCAGCCAAAGCGCGCCAGTGTCCACTCTCTCTCCCGACAGCCATCTTGGACACAGACTAACATGTTAACTTACACACAGAAAAATCATCCCCCCACAGTGGATACCACTGTGGGGAAAGGCACAATGTCCAGTCCCCATCCCCAGTTCACCCAAAGCCAGGCCTATTGAGGCCACCGCTATTGCCTCTACGGAGGCCCGATGTTCCTGGCCGTTCTGGCCGGGTGGTGTTGCCCCGGCGTCGGGAGAGTCCTCAAAGCGGCTGGGCCACCTGGAACGGCCGCTTCCTAGCAGGGGATTGTCGGCTTCCGAAGCCGACAGGGCCGCGCCAGATTGCAGCTCCCAGGCTCCCGATGTTAAAGTCGGCGCCGCCCGCTCCGCTCCGCAGACCCGCAGGTGTTGATCTCGGCGGTCATATCTCACCGGAGCTCCAGCGCGTCTACTCAGCGCAGCGACCCAGGCAAGGCATCGCCCGCTCCGCTCCGCGATAGCGCTCCAGCGCTGTGCCGCCAACGAAGCCGAGGTGCTGGGCGGTCCCCACCAGGAAACGGCGCTCCACGCCCGCTGGTAGGCCACGAAGATGGGTCGACGGGCAGCCCGGAGAAAAAAGCTGCCTCACCGACCAGGTAGGGACCTAGAAGTAAGGTTACCTCCTTCCCCCCACATTAAGAAGTCCATTTCTCCAACAAACGAAGAACAAGACTTACTAAAAACTTTTTTTTAAATGAATTAAACGGACGGCTGCTGGTTAGCAGCCGTTCCGCAAGATGGCTCCACCCCCACTTGAATGCAATATATATGCTTTAAATTTGATTGGTGCGTTTTTGAAAGGGGGGAGGCTGTGCGATCACTGATCACTGGCCTTGGGGGTACCCGGTGTGGGAGTGGAGCAACCGAGTGGGGAGAGGGTGTGGAAGAAGGGTAGGAACTTTTTGAAATTTTATGTATTAAAATCATGTTTTAGTGCACTGTAGAAGTATGATTTCAATGTTTATTGTATGAAGTATTTTTAAGAGGTAACTTTTTAAGGGGTAACTTTATCCACACAAAGGGTGATGGGTGTATAGAACAAGCTGCCAGAGGAGGTAGTTGAGGCAGGGACCATCCCAACATTTAAGTAAAAGTTAGACTGATACATGGATAGGACAGGTTTGGAGGTATGGACCAAAAGCAGGTGGCATAGCTGGGACATGTTGGCGGGTGTGGGCAAGTTGTGCCGAAGGGCATTTTTCACACTGTATCACTCTATGACTACATTATACCACCATGCATGAATGCTTCAAAATCAAGTGATCGAGTTTTATTGCCATATACTCAAGAATAGAAACATAGAAAATAGGTGCAGGAATAGGCCATCGGCCCTTCGAGCCAGCACTGCCATTCAATATGATCATGGCTATTCATCTAAAATCAGTACCTCTTTCCTGTTTTTTCCCCATATCCCTTGATGTCGTTAGCCCCAAGAACTAAATGTAACTCTCTCTTGAAAACATCCAGTGAATTGGCCTGCATTGCCTTCTGTGGCAGAGAATTCCACAGATTCACAACTCTCTACGTGAAGAAAGTTTGTCCTCATCTCAGTCCTAACTGCCCCCCCCCTTTATTCATAAACTGTGACCCATGGTTCTGAACGCCCCCAACATCGGGGACATTTTTCCTGCAGTTACAGTAAGTGAAAATCTAGCAGGCAAGCAGGATGCTTTCACCAACCACCCCCATTTGAAGTCCACTATATTCCATCGTTTCTACCCAGTGCTTGGTACTTACTTCCAGCAGCCACTGGTTGTCCTCCAGGATGCACCGAGCCGCAGCCTGATCCATGCCGGTCACCTGGGCAAATTCGACACAGAGACTCTCTCTCTCTCCCCTCTCTCTTCTGCTCTCTCTTCTCTCAACCCCCCCCCCCCTCTCTCTCCCCCTCTATCTCTCCCCTCCCCCTCTCTTTCCCCTCTCTCTCTCCCTCTCTGTCTCTCCTCTCACCCCCTCTCTCTCCCCTGTCTCCCTCTCACTCTCTCCCCTTCTCGTTGCTTTGGACTGGCCACAAGCAAGATCGTACAAATCATCCTGAACTTATTCCTAATATAAAAAGTCACTACCTCTGGATTCTTTTTAAAAGGAGAACGTGTACCAGTCCATCCAGTCCTTTCTGAGAGTTATATAGTCACCAATCAAGGGGGGGGGAGAGGGGGGGGGAGAGGGGGGGGGGGAGAGGGGGGGGGGGGAGAGGGGGGGGGGGAGAGGGGGGGCGAGGTGGGGAGCAGGGAGGGGGAGGGAGGGTGGAGGGAAGGGGGTAGGGGTGTGTGGAGGGGAGGGGGGTTTAGGGGAGGGACGGTGGGGGAGGGGAGGAGGGGGAGAAAAAGAGGGGGGAGAGAGAGAGGGGGAGAGTGGAGAGGGGAGGAGAGGAGAGGGGGGGAGAGGAGAGGGGGGGAGAGGAGAGGGGGGGGAGGAGAGGGGGGGAGAGGAGAGGGGAGGGGAGAGGAGAGGGGGGGGAGAGGAGAGGGGGGGAGAGGAGAGCGGGGGGGAGAGGAGAGCGGGGGGGAGAGGAGAGGGGGGGAGAGGAGAGGGGGAAGAGGAGAGGGGGAAGAGGAGAGGGGGAAGGAGAGGGGGAGGGGCAGGGGAGAGGCGGAGGGGAGAGGGGGAGGGGAGGGGGGGAGGGGGGGGGGGGGGCCGGGGGAGGGGAGAGGGGGGGGGGGGGGGGGGGGGGGGGGGGGGGGGGAGAGAGAGTGCCTTTTTACTTCAACCCAAACCCAAACAACCATTTGCAGGCAGTGCTTTTTTACCTCTCACCATATTTTCATTTTCAAATTAAGGGTACTCACAGTGCTGTAGACATTTGTCAGTGTAATTCAGAGCTCTGATTGAGGCACACCACTTGCAAAGACTGATTGAGGCACACCACTTGCAGAGACTGATTGAGGCACACCACTACCTGGTTTTATAGTCCCTCCCCCTCCCTCCAGCAGGGGCAGCAGAGAGAATGGGGAATTTTGTAAAAACATGAATATCTCTGTCAATTTTCATCGACGGGAAAAATCCTCGGCACACATGCGGCGGAGGGGGGCTCTGAGCGAGGTGGCCAAAAATGACGTCCGTAGGTGGCGGCGTACTCTCGGAAATCACAGCACAGAAAGCCAAAACCGGTCAAGAACAGACTTTTAGTAATATAGATAGATAAATTATATATTGCTATATAGAATTTTATATCATCCTGTGTGATTTAACTATCAGTGTGAGGAGGCAGGAGAATCACCACTGACTCATTGTGCTGAAGGGCATGTTTCTATGCTGTAACCCCCAATGGTTTTAATGCTACACTGGTTCCTCCACAACACTCCATCTCACCCTATTGACATATTCCTCTCTTCCTTTCTCTCACACATACAGTATATCCAGCTTCCCATTAAATACCTCAGCGGTAAAAATGTCAACTAGTCCGTTTATTAATGTCCAACATTTTAACAACAAAGAAGTTTCTCCTGAATTCTTTATTGGATTTATTAGTGTCTATCTTACACGCCTGGGGACGTTGCTTTGGACTGGCCACAAGCAAGATCGTACAAATCATCTTGAACTTATTCCTAATATAAAAGGTCACTACCTCTGGATTCTTTTTAAAAGGAGAAAGTGTACCAGTCCATCCAGTCCTTTCTGAGAGTTATATAGTCACCAATCAAGAGCTTTGAATTGTCATATGTACCGAAGCGGAGTACTAAAATTCTCACTTGCAGCAGCACAACGTAGTACTCATGGATAACATCATAAAATGTTCAATATTTTTTTTTAATCGTTGAGCTGTTCTAACTTCGTGTCAGAGGTTATGGGGAGAAGGCAGAAGAATGGGGTAAAGAGGAAAAGATTGATCAGCCATGATTGAATGGTCCAGTAGGCTTGATGGGCCGAATAGCCTAATTCTACTACTATTCCCTATGATATGGCAACTATGTTACTATCTGTACTTTTATTTTAGTGGAAAATTTTCAATCCTGACAATTATAGTTGTTTGGCAAAAGTAAAGGTATAATTTAGATTCAATGGTACAATGATTCTTCATTATCACGTGTACCAAGGTACAGTGAAATACTTTATTTGCACACAGATCAGTGTGATTATTGCCGTATACAAGTCAGGGGCGGCACAGTTGCGCAGTGGTAGTGTTGCTGCCTTACAGCACGGGTACGATCCTGACTACAGGCGCTGTCTGCATGGAGTTTGTACGTTATCCCTGTGACCACGCCGGTTTTCCCCGGGTGCTCCGATTTCTTCCTACACTCCAAAGACATGCAGGTTTGTATGTTAATTGGCTTCAGTAAAGATTGTAAATCATCCCTAGTGTGTAGGATACTGCTAGTGTACGGGGATCGCTGGTCGGCACGGACTCATTGGGCTGAAGGGCCTGCTGGCATGCTGCATCTCTAAAACTAAACTAAAGTACAATCCTTGATTGAGCACAAAATGGACAGAAAGGCCCACTGAGTCCATATGCAAGTAACCAGGGTTTGGCACCATTTTCAGTGCACAAGATCACAGTTCATGGTCACCATTTGTTGACGTACTAGTAAAATGTCTTGTTTGCAGCTGCACAGAGACTCTTCCCATTTCCTGCTCATAATATCACTGTGGAACAGAAGCCGTGATCTTTAACCTATTTGCTCAAATCCAGTTAACATCCAGTTAGGGTGGCAAGGTGGTGTAAAAATAGCATTGTTGCCTTACAGCACCAGAGACCCGGTTTCAATTTGACTGCAGGTGCTGTCTGTATGGAGTATGCACGCTTACCCTGGGTTTACGCCAGGTTTCCTCCCACACTCCAAAGATGCACAGGTTTTTACGGTAATTTGGCATTGGTAAAAAAAATTGTAAATTACCCCAAGTATGTAGGACAGTTCTAGTGTGCAGGGATCGCTGGTCGGTACTGACTTGGTGGGCTGAAGGGCCCGTTTCCACACTGTACCTCTAAACTAAACTAAAATCAAGTAAGTGTCCTCCGTGTGTAGGCTGAGACTAAGCCCAAAGATAAAAAGAATTCCAGTGGAGATTTGACAATGGTAACTTCACACCCACTTCCTGGTCAGCATGTAAATAAAATGGACAACCTCCAAGAGAGTTAAGAGGTCATTGGCAACGATCAATGTATTTCCCTTTTGATTTTTGTTTCCCCTTGCCAATAGATACAGCAAGAAACCATTTCAGTAATAATATTTGGCCCCAGCTACGGCCAGGCAACACAGACCAAGAATCAAAGCCAAAGTATCCCAGATTCAGAGATAATTGGTTCCTATTTAAACAATTAAACAACAAGGTGTGGAGTAAGTACCGATGAACCGCGCGGTCAAAGGAAGGGTCGTGAGCCCGGCCTCTGCTCATCCCTCAATGACAGGAGTGGAGGGTGGAAGGAGACGACAGTGGACGCAAGAACAAAGGACCGGTAAGAGAGTGAACTAGAGTGTTACCTTCCGCACGCTCAAGGCTGGCTGCAGGAGGCGTCTCACGGCACAGGTGAGGAGAGGGACAACGGTTCGCTAAATGGAGGCCCTGCAGCAGCTTGGGCCTTGCAAGGATCGGGCGCCGCTCCATTAAATCACGCACACCCACCGGACTGGACTTTGAAAATGGCGCCAAATCCTGGCGACTTTTGTATATTGTCTCAGTGGACTATTACTATACACTTTGTACTGAACTGTGCAAAATATATATTATTTCACTATACCTCTGTACTTGTGATAATATAGAACCATTGAATTGATTCTTTAGATAAAAAGCACTTTAGATATCCCAAAATGATGGGCAGCATCTCTATTATTTATTTATTTTTGTTAATCTTCTTTATTTTTGAGATAAATATGACACTTGAGGAATATCAGCGTTCAACTTACTAAATACAGTTTGACAAAAAAAAACCTTTTAGACTAAACTAGACAAAGTGGGACCCGTTGGGTCCCAGCATCACATTGGAGGGCTGGTCCCCCAACGCAATATTCCACCACTCCACCAATTCCAATATTGGTGGCCAGTGGGGGGGTCTTTCTGAAGCGCTAGTATGGGTGTTGTGCGCTGAAGGGACTGGTTTCCAGAGGGCTAGTATGGACATTGTAGGCCGAATGGATTCTTGGGCTGTCGGCTCAGTCACTCAAGCCTGTTGTGCTGGCAGCTCACTCACTCACGGCTGGTGGGCTCGCAGTTGACTCACGGCTATTCCTTGAAATTCCATTTCAAGCAGGGTGCAAGGCCACTAAAGACAGCGAGTCGTGACCTCTCCCTCCCCCATCTTGCAGAGACTGAGCCACGCCCACACTTCCGGGTTTTATAGTCCCTACCCCCCTCCCACCAGAAGGGGCATGGCCTTTATGGCATGATTGACAGGAGAGAGAATCTCAACATTTTTTAAACACTAATAACTTTTATTTTTCATCGATGGGCACCTTCAGCACCTTATGAGCGGAGGGGGACTTGCTTTAGCACTTTCAAAACCAAAGGCAACACAGCTTGCTTTAGCACTTTCAAAACCAAAGGCCACACAGCTTTAGCATTTTCAAACTACATTTTCAAACCACATTAAGGGCACTGACAGGTCAGCAAAACCACTCACAGTTCAGTAGACATGTGTTCAGTGTTATTCACAGCTCAGACTGGGAATTGCGACCTTTCGCTCCCCCATCTTGCAGAGAACTGAGGCACCTCCACACTTCCGGGTTTTATAGTCCCTCCGGAAGGGGCATGGCCTTCAGGAGAGAGAATCTCAACATTTTTTAAACACTAATAACTATTATTTTTCATCAATGCGAAAAATCCACGGCACCTATATGAGCGGAGGGGGACTCTGAGTAAGATGGCCAGAAATCACAGCCGTACGTCGTAGCGTTTTTTTACTAAAATCAATATAAAGTACAAACAGGAAGTGGTCAAGATTAGACTTTTTAATTATAGAGAATGCAAGGCAGCTCTAATTAGGCGGCAGCTCTAATTATGCAAGGCAGCTCTAATTATGCAAGGCAGCTCTAATTAGACAAGGCAGCTTGCTTTAGCACTTTCAAAACCAAAGGCAACACAACTTGCTTTAGCACTTTCAAAACCAAAGGCAACACAGCTTGCTTTAGCACGTTCAAAACCAAAGGCAACACAGCTTGCTTTAGCACTTTCAAAACCATAGGCAACACAGCTTGCTTTAGCACTTTCAAAACCAAAGGCAACACAGCTTACTTTAGCACTTTCAAAACCAAAGGCAACACAGCTTGCTTTAGCACTTTCAAAACCAAAGGCAATACAGCTTGCTTTAGCACTTTCAAACCAAAACACACTTTTGCATTTTCAAACTACATTTTCAAACCACATTAAGGGCACTGACAGGTCAGTAAAACCACTCACAGTTTAGTAGACATGTGTTCAGTGTTATTCACAGCAGACTGAGAATTGCGGCATCTCGCTCCCCCCATCTTGCAGAGAACTGAGGCACCTCCACACTTCTCTGTTTTATAGTCCCTCCGGAAGGGGCGTGGCCGACAGGTGAGAGAATCTCAACATTTTGTAAACGCTAATAACTCTTTTATTTTTCTGTCAAAATCCTCTTGTCCTGCGCAGCGGAGGGGGACTGAGTAAGATGGCCAAAAATCGCAGCCGTAAGTAGCAGTGTTTTTTCTAAAATCAATATACAGAACAACAGGAAGTGGTCAAGATCAGACTTTTAGTAATATAGATAAGAAATCTTAATGAGTGAAACATACTGTCCAAATGTGGCTTAAACCCACAGGTCAAACTGGCATCGTAATAGTTAGCACCGCTGCCTTCCACCGGCTCCAGGTTCAAAGGTGATTTATTGTCACATGTGCACTGCACAGTTAAATTCCTTTTGCATAGATCATACATGCACGAGTCGCCATATTTTGGTGCCATATATAAAAAGTCCAAAGCCCGGTCCACGCAGTTGATGTACTGGAGGGGCTCCCGATCCAGGCTGCTGCAGGGCATCCTCTGTTGCCCTTGACCGGCTCGGCCCACGAACCAATGTCCCTCTCCTCGCAAGACCGCCTCTGTGTCCAGGAGGTACCTTCTGCAGCCGACCTTAAAGGCACTGGAGACAATACCCCGGTCCCTCTCCTATCAGCCCACTCCTCGTGTCCGTCAATGCCAGCGGCTCCCTCCTCAACCGTCAATGCCAGCGGCTCCTTCCTCAGCTTCCAAGCTTCCCTCCCCTGCAGGCTGCGGTCCGCCGCAATTGACAACAGTTGTTAGTCCAGAAACAGGAGTGTTTTATTCTAAAGGGCCTGTCCCACTGTACGAGGTAATTCAAGAGCTCTCCCGAGTTTAAAAAAAATCAAACTTGTGGTAAGCACGTAGAACGTACGTAGCAGGTACGTCGGAGCTCGTGACATCTCTTAGTGCCTCGTAACGCTAAAGGCAGGTATTCGGGAAAGTGGTAAGCTCGTGAAGACTCGTGAACATTTTTCAACATGTTGAAAAATGAAACAAACATGTTGAAAAATGTCCACGAGAGCCCCGAGTACCTACAAGCGGCTATTACCGTAATTCTCCGAGTTCGAATCAGGGGAAACGCGGGGGAGCTCTTGAATTAGCTCGTACAGTGGGACAGCCCCTTTAATCTAACATCCCTTGTGACCCTTGTGGCTAAAGGGATCAGGGGGTATGGAGAGAAGGCAGGTACGGGATACTGAGTTGGATGATCAGCCATGATCATATTGAATGGCGGTGGAGGCTCGAAGGGCCGAATGGCCTACTCCTGCACCTATTTTCTATGTATCTATGTATCTATCCCGTTAAAGATTGAGTCACATTAACAGCTGGTAAAATGGTTTGAAGGAAGTACCAGGAATATCTACAAAATGAATGAACCACTGGTACTTTATTTGAATTCATTATGTTTCACGTATATACATTGATATATTTTTGCAATGGATTTCGCCATTGATTTACAAACTACACTTAACAATTTTTTTTTTTAACTGCAAGCTAAAAATACTAAAGGCTGTTTGTTACGTTGAATAGAGTTAAGTGTTGATTTTTTGCCTCCACAGTGTAACTTGCAGCCTGGGTTCTTAAAGAGGCATCCCATTATAACCAAATCAGCAATAACGAGGGTTTATGGTACATTGTCTCTGGGGATTACGCCTATATTTTTGTTTGGGATCAATTTCTCAAAGTGGCATTAGTTATTTCTATAGTATCTCGGAACCATTTCCTATATTCTATAATTTGCTTCCTTTGTTTTCTTTGCTAAATATTGTGGTCAGTTGCGGATAGGAGACAGCCTTAGTTACTGAGATAAAATTAGAGACAGTGATGGGTAAAAAAGATTTGCTATTTTTTTGTGCCTGTCATCCCTTTTCTGGGAAAATTGCATTATCAATGAAGGCTCTTTCTGTGGTAAAGAGGTCTTCCTCCCAGATAAAGTTGAATTCAATTATTTCAGACCAATTTGCCATGACATATGCAGAAACACGGAACTATAGATGCTGCTTTATCAAAAGCGACACAAAGTGCTGGAGTAACTCAGCTGATCAGGCAGCATCTCTGGAGAACATGGATGGGTAACGTGGTTTGGGTCAGAATCCTTCTTTAGACCGATTTCCTACTTAGAACCCCTGGTCCTAATTTAGGACAGCACTAAGTGTTTGTGTAACTCAGCAGGTCAAGCAGCATCTCTGGAGAACATGGATAGGTGGCGTTTCAGCTTGGCAGCCTTCTTCTGTCTGAAGAAGAGTCCCAATCCAAAATATCACCTATCCATGTTCTACTGAGATGCTGCCTGATCCGTTGAGTTACTCCAGCACTTGTGTTGTTACCATGTCATATGGTCGTTGTATCAACTATGCCGCAGTAGATGCTAGCCTCAGTTGAGGCAGAAGAATGCAAGTTCAAAACTCCCTCTGAACACACGACAAAAATCTAGACTGACACTTAAGGAACCCTTTTTCACACAAAGGGTGATGGGTGAATGAAACAAGCTGCCAGAGGAGGTAGTTGTGGCAGGGACTATCCCAACGTTTAAGAAACAATTAGGGACAGGTACATGGATAGGACAGGTTTGGAGGGATATGGACCAAACGCAGGCAGGTGGGACTAGGGTAGCTGGGACATGTTGGCCACTGTGGGCAGTTTGGGCCAAAGGGCCTGTTTCCACAATGTATCATTCTATGAAAGCTGTATTCTTTCAGTTATGTCAGCAGCTCTCTCAGATGGGCTTAAAAAAATTACAGGGCTGCCAACTCTCACGCTTTGAGCGTGAGAATAACGCATTTGAGCAAATTCTCACGCTCTCACGCTGATCACAAATTACTCACGCTCTGTGAGAAATTCTGTGATCAACGAAAATGTCAAAACTCATATAAACCACATGGTCCGCGGGTGTTGGAGTCCCGGGGCTGAGGGAGGGATGGAAGCAGTGGGCGGAGAGTGTTTGCGGGGCTGGCGAGTGTTTGCCGGGCTGGCGAGTGTTTGCCGGGCTGGCGAGTGGCTCGCCGCAACTCCGGCCATGGAGCAGTCCCAGTTCAAGTCCCGGGCCGTCGGAGGCGTCGGAAGCGTTACGCCGCTGCCGTGAGAGTCTCTGTTCCGAAGGGACAGGGGGAGAGAGAGAGGGAAAGGAGACAGGGAGACAGTGGGGGGAGAGAGAGGGGGGTGAGACAGAGGAGGAGAGAATGGGGAGAGAGAGGAGGGAGAGGGGAGGGAGAGGAGGAGGAGAGGGGGGAGAGTGAGGTGGGAGCGAGGGGGAAGCGAGAGAGGGGGAAGCGAGAGAGGGGGTGAGAGGGAGGGGGAGAGTGAGGGGGGAGAGTGAGGGGGGAGAGAGAGGTGGGAGAGAGAGGCGGGAGAGAGGGGGGGGAGAGAGGGGGGGGAGAGGGGGGAGAGAGGGGGGAGAAAGAGAGGAGGAGAAAGGAAGAGAGAGAGGGAAGAGAGAGAGGGGGTGGAGAGGGAGGAGAGAGGGGAGGAGAGAAGGAGAGAGAGGGGTAGTAAAAGAGAGAGGGGGAAGGAGAGAGGAGGGGAAAGAGAGAAACGGGGGAAAGAGGGACAGAGGGGGCAAAGAGAAAGAGGAGATAAAGACAGAGGAGAAAGAGTGGAGAGAGAGGGTAGAGAGAGCAAGGGGAAGAGTGAGGTGGGAGGGAGAAATGGGGGGGAGAGATGGGGGGGAGAGATGGGGGGGAGAGATGGGGGGGGAGAGATGGAGGGGAGAGGGGGGAGAGAGAGAGAGAGAGAGAGGTGAGAGAGAGAGGAGGAGAGATGGGGAGATATCGGGGAGATAGAGGGGAGAGAGAGGGAGAGAGAGATAGAGGGGGGGAGAGGGGAGAAGGAGGGGGAGATAGAGAAGGAGGGAGAAAGAGAGAGGGGGAGAGAGAGAGAGGGAGAGTCAGAGAGGGAGAGAGTGGGCAGAGAGAGAGGGGAGAGAGGGAGGGGAGGGGGGAGAGAGGGGGTGAGAGGAGAGAGAGCGGGAGAGAGAGGGGGGAGAGTGAGGTGGGAGGGAAAGAGAGGGGGAGAGAGAGTGGGGGAGAGAGAGTGGGGGAGAGAGAGAGGTGGGGAGAGAGGGGAGAGAGAGGGGGGGAGAGAGAGGGGTGGAGAGAGAGGGGGGGAGAGAGAGAGGGGGGGATAGGGGGATATAGAGGCAGGGCTGCCAACATGCATGCATTGAGCGTGAGAATCTCGCATTTTGCCAAAATTCTCACGCTGATCACAAATTTTCTCACGCTCGGTCGTGAGAAATTCTGTGATCAACGAAAATTTCAAAACTCATATCAACTGCATGGGCCACGGGAGTTGGAAGCAGAAGCAGCGGCGGGGACAGGTGCGGACGGGGAGCGGGAATGGCGAGTGTTTGCTGGGCTGGCGAGTCGCTCACTGCAACTCCGGCAATGGAGCACCCTCAGTGCAAGAGTCCTGGGCCGTTGGAAGCGTTGCGCCGCTGCCGTGAGAGTCCTTGTGCCAAATTCGCCCAGGTAATCAGCATGGATCAGGCTGCGGCTCGGTGTATCCTGGAGGACAACCAATGACTGCTGGAAGTAAGTACCAAGCACTGGATAGAAACGGTGGAAGATAGTGGACTTCAAATGGGGGTGGTTGGTGAAAGCATCCTGCTTGCCTGCTAGATTTTCACTTACTGTAACTGTAGGAAAAATGTTCCCAATGTTGGGGGAGTTCAGAACCAGAGGTCACAGTTTAAGAATAAAGGGTAGGCCAGTTAGGACTGAGATGAAGACAAACTTTCTTCATGCAGAGAGTTGTGAATCTGTGGAATTCTCTGCCACAGAAGGCAGTGCAGGCCAATTCACTGAATGTTTTTAAGAGAGAGTTACATTTAGTTCTTGGGGCTAATGAAATCAAGGGATATGGCGAAAACCGGAAAGAGGTACTTATTTTAGATGAATAGCCGTGATCATATTGAATGGCAGTGCTGTCTCGAAGGGCCGAATGGCCTATTCCTGCACCTATTTTCTATGTTTCTATGCTTGAGTATATGGCAATAAAACTCGATCACTTGATTTTGAAGCATTCATGCATGGTGGAGGTATAATGTAGTCATGGAGTGATACAGTGTGAAAACAGGCCCTTCGGCACAACTTGCCCACACCCGCCAACATGTCCCAGCTACGCTACCTGCTTTTGGTCCATACCTCCAAACCTGCCCTATCCATGTATCAGTCTAACTGTTTCTTAAATGTTGGGATGGTCCCTGCCTCAACTACCTCCTCTGGCAGCTTGTTCCATACACCCACCACCCTTTGTGTGGAAAAAGTTACCCCTTAAAAAGTTACCTCTTAAAAATAATTCATACAAAAAACATTGAAATCATACTTCTACAATGCACTAAAACATGATTTTAATACATCAAATTTCAAAAAGCCCCTACCCTGGGAGGGGGGACACCCCACTTCCACACCCTCTCCCCACTCGGTTGCTCCACTCCCTCACCAGTTACCCCCAAAGCCAGTGATCAGTGATCGCTCAGCCTCCCCACTTTAAAAAACGCTCCGGGGTCCCTGATTCAGACGGAGAACACTGCCAGATGTGAGCGGGGAACAGAGGCCAGTTGTCCATGATGTCTGGATCCCAATGCTCAGCGCTTCATGTTTCGGAGTTGGCTACCGTTATTGATTTGTAATTAGCTTGATTTGTAATTAGTTGACAAAACCTTAATTTATTAATCTGGAATATCCAGGGGGTTGGGATAAGTGTAATATTAAAATGACATGCAAGGTGTCAGGCTGTCTGTCACAACATACAGCCCCGATAACCCATTATTTCCTTCAGTTAAATATTGGGAAGGTAGCACTATTGTCATTGGCCACTCAACTATATGTTTGTTTACCTCAGTGACTATTTCTAACCCCCCCCCCCCCTAAATTCCTTTGACAGGTTGAATAGAAATGTCCCCAATCTCGTTGTTTTATTAATTGAACACGTAGATGAACATCCTCAAGGAGTGTAATCAGATGGAAACTGATTCAGATGCGATATTTAAGAGCTTGTTCAAAGAAGGGGCATATTTTAAAGGAGTGACAGAGATACTTGCAGGGGAATGTGTGACGAGATTATTATTTGTCTTTAGTTTTAGCTTGAACCAGGACATCTGAAGATTCAAAGTTTAATATAGTAATTGTACTGATACTGACCCCAACCAACCACGTAATTAATATCATCCATTCCGGAGGTTTGACTTTTATGATGCCATTTAATCTTCACTTGGATTTCAATCACTTCAATGTAAAAGTAATTGGGAATGGGGAGCATTGGAACAAAAATTTCCCCTCAGTACATATTAACTGTAATATAATAATGTATGCATGTTGGTAGGTGCAATCAAAACAAAGATCTTTTTATCACTGTTGTGTTATGAATACCACAGAAAATATTATGTACTCTCAATGTCACATTTAATAGAATAATATTGCTTAAATATATAGTTATTAGACATTTCGGAAAAGTCCCAGCTGAGAGGAAGACAGCAAAATACTGAAAATATTGGGGGTGAAAATGACTTCAGGACAGTTTGTTAGGAAAATGAAAGAAATGGTAACAGAATACTTATGCAGCTGAGTGAGTATAATTTTATGGATGATAAATTGTGTTCAACCAATTGATGACTTCTTTGGCAAAGTAACTAGCATGTTAGATAACAAGGAAGTCAATGGATGTAGCAAATTTTGTTATAGATCATTTGGTCTGTGAAGTGCCCCATAAAAGATTATCACATTAGATAAGTACCTGTGGACTTGAACGTAATAGGTTAAGTCCAGGAGGTCAGATATAGGGCTTTATGTGAGGGCCAGATATATTGTCAGTGCAGAGGGGCTAGGAGCAGGGCCAAGTGTGCATCCAGAGTCAAGGTCTGGGATAGTACTAGGTGTGCAGTCAAAGCTGGGACAATGGGAGTGTTCAGCACTGGGAATCTAAGCAGGTAAGCAGCTATGATCAGGGTAGAATAGGGGGGGGGGGGGGGGGAGGTGTAAGGCTGGACACATGGTCAGGAATGAGAGAAGGTATGCAACTGGAGTCAGGGTTAGGAGAAGTACCCTGCAGTGAGACCCAGGTTGGTCAACATGGGCCGTGTTTGATTATAATCTGATTTCCATACATGAATAGACCCTCTGCAATGTACACAATGTACACCACACTTCCAACAATGCAACAGCATTGACACTCCAAAGGTATCTTGTTAGCTTTGTGTGATTTATTATTGTCACGTGTACAGTGAAAAACTTTCGGTTGCGTGCCAGTCAGCAAAAAGACTATACATGATTACAATCAAGCCGTTCACTGTGTACTGATACAGGATAAATGGTATAACAAAGTCCAATAATGTCCAATTAAAGATAGGTCAAAGGTCTCCAATGAGGTAAAGGGAAGGTCAGGACCATTCTGTAGTTGCCTCATAATGTCTGGGAAGAAACTGCCCTGAATCTAGAGGTGTAAGCCTCCTGCATTGTTAGAGTGAGGCCAAATGCAAATTGGAGGAACAACACCTCATATTTCGCTTGGGCAGCTTACAGATCAACAGTATGAACATTGATTTATCTAACTTCAAGTAACCCTTGCATTCCATCTCTCTCCATCCCTCCCCCACCAAGTTGCACCAGCTTCAAAGTTGGCAGTAACTAATTTTCACCTGGCACACAGCTAACAATGGCCTGATTCCTTTATCATATCATTATTACTATTTTGCATATCTTTCATTCATTTGTTCTATATCTCTCTACATCACCGTCTACATATATTGTTCCCTTTCCCATGACTCTAAGTCTGAAGAAGAGTCTTGACCCGAAACGTCACCTATTCCTTTTCTCCAGAGATGTGGTCTGACCTGCTGAGTTACTCCAGCTTTTTGTGCCTATCTTTGTCATAATTACTCATCTGGTTTACTAATTTATCATGGATGGAAATTTGCCCTACCTGCCTGGTCTTGCCCTCATATGGATCCTGATTCCTCCCGCACAATTAACTTAGTTTATTGTCACGTTGATTTTTTTATTCAGTATATTAGATTATTTAGTTTATTGTCACGTGTACCAAGGTACAGTGAAAAGCTTTTGTTGCGTCCTAACCAGTCAGCAGAAAGACAATACATGATTACAGTCGAACCATTTACAGTGTATAGATACATGATAAGGAAATAAGTTCCGTGCAAGGTATGGCCAGCAAAGTCTGTTTAAGGATTATCCGAGGGTCATCAAAGAGGTAGATTGTAGTTCAGCACTATTCTCTGGTTGTGGCAGGATGATTCAATTGCCTGATAACAGCTGTGAAGAAACTGTCCCTGAATCTGGTGGTGTGCGTTCTCACACTTCAATACCTTTTGCCTGATGGGAGCAGGGAGAATAGGGAGTGGCCAGGGTGCGACCCATTAAAGCACAGAAAATAGATGCAGGAATAGGCCATTCGAGCCAGCACCGTCAGTCAAAATGATCAATGACTGATCATTCTAAATTAGTACCCCATTCCTGCTTTCTTCCCATATCCCTTGATTCCGTTAGCCCTAAGAGCTATATCTAACTCTTTTAAAAACATTGAGTGAATTGGCCTTCAGTGCCCTCTGGGGCAGAGAATTCCACAGATTCACAACTCTCCGGGTTAAAAAGTTTTCCCTCCTCTCTGTCCTTGCAGCGTGAGGTATAAACTTTTAACTGCCCTCTAAAGATGAATTAACAAAGTGTTCATTTTGTCATAGACTACAAACAATGGCCACACTATTGATATCTGTATCCTGAGAGTGAAAAAAAAATTCTTGCTTTCTACGTCTTTGTGGCTTTTTGCTCTCTCTGCCATTATAGGAAGGCCCCCATCTTCCTTTACTCTGCTTACATTTCCTATAAATCGGTGATCACTGTTCCCTCTTGTTCCCTTTCCGTTACTCTTTAGTCTGCTTGAACAATAGTGCCTTGTGGGCACTATGTAGAAGAGTACAGCACAGGAAAGTACGTAGGTCTTGCAAAGTTCATTGGATGTAATCAAAGTCTCTCAATCCCATGGCTTCAAGAAACAGGAACCCAGCATCATTAGGAATGGCTACATTGCAAGATGAAGAGAGTGTAGAAGTTGGAATAGACACAAAATGCTCATCGGGTGCTTGTATTTTTGCCCTTTGTAAATTTTGGTAATACAAAGGTCCAAAATGTGTGGCTGGAAAAGCAGCCACTATTTTGCCAATTACCCTTGCTACCAATCTAATAGATGGTTCATTGATGTCAATGAGGTTGTTGCAGGCCTCAGTTAAGACTGTAGCCTTGTCCTTTGGTAAAGTCACCGACATGTGAACTGAGTCAATTGTGAACCCCAAATAATCCATTATGGTGGAAGGCGTTACTTTAGATTTAACTAGATGGATGATAAACCCCAGTTTCTCAAACAATTGTTTGGTGGCTGATACAGCTAGTTTAGCTAATTCCAAAGTTTTGCCCACAATTAATATATCATCTAGGTAGGCCATGACCATATGTTTTTGTTTCCGAAGAAACGCTAGGGCTGGTTTCAAAATTTTGGTAAACAGCCTGGGG
This sequence comes from Amblyraja radiata, assembly GCF_010909765.2. NCBI lineage: Eukaryota > Metazoa > Chordata > Chondrichthyes > Rajiformes > Rajidae > Amblyraja > Amblyraja radiata. Next base: position 81,330,279 of record NC_045959.1, read on the forward strand.
GCTGATGTTAATCCATTGGGTAGAGCTCTATACTGCCATAGCTGCCCCATCCAGTTGAATTTTAAATAACGTCTGTGATCAGTCCGTATAGGCACTGAATAGTAAGCATCTTTTAGGTCGATGCTAGCCATGAAGTAGCCTGTGGAAATCAATTGTTTGGCAGTAACAAAGGTTTCCATTTTGAAATGAATATACTGCACAAATGTATTCAATTTGGTCAAATCTATGATGATGCGACAACCACCATCTTTTTTGTTTTTGGTAAAGATATTAGACACAAATTCCAGAGAATCGTGTTGGGTTTTTTCAATAACCCCCTTAGCGTGGAGTCTCACCAGTTCAGCATGTGCTTCCAATTTTTCTTTTCGTGAAAGTACGAACGTTCGGTTCGGTACATGCTGAACTGGGGGGCTATTTTTGTGCACAAATTCAATGGTATATCCCTGAATACTGTTTAGGATATAAGTGGCTGTTGTTAATGCACTCCATGCCTCCCAAAAGAAGTGTAATCTCCCACCGATATGTGTATTATCCACACTTCCTATAATTTGTAAGGGACCAGACCCACCTACCTCCATGGTTACCAGTAGAAAGTTTACTTCTTCCTGTGTAGTCTTTGAGGAGGTTGAGGCGCCGGTGTCTGGGTTTGGGTTTGGGGTTTGCGCATTTTCCAAGAAGGCCGGTCTGGGCCATGGCCTAAAAAAGACCGCTGTCCTGTATGTCCGGCCTTTGAGCTTTCACCAGCTTCTGATCGTCTTGCTCTGCTGGTGGGTGCGTAAGGGTGCTGTCTTTGAGTGTAGGAGGTCCTTCCTGTTGTCGCCTTTATGAGCCCCAGGGTTTTTGCCTCCTCATCGAGCTCCTTAACCTGTTTGGACAGGTTGCCCCCAAATAATAATATTGGTGGCTTTGTGTCTCCAGGTTTGCACAGGCCTGCAAATTTTGGATTTAAGGCAGGTCGGATGGCATTCTTTCTGATACTATTGATCTCATATTGCGTATTGCAGAAGAGTGCCAGTGCATCCTGTTGTTCTTGCGACATTTCTTTCTCATCCACTGTGCGAGTGAATGCTGTGATCCCTGGTGTCAGTAATTTTAGTACTTTCTGGAGTTTTACATCCAGGCTTCTAACTCCTGCTCCGACGTGTTTCCAAATACAATTGTTCACCACTGGAACATTCAGGGATACACAATTTCCTGGTGCCAAATATTTGGCAGTGGTGTCCATCACAGCCTGTTCCTGTAGTTGCTTGAATGATAGGAAATCAATGCTGGATGCTAGTTTTTGTTCTAGATTTTTTCCAGTCTGATCTGGCTGTATGTATTTGGACACCATGTCCAGTAGGTTTTCTCCTTCCTGCACCCCCTGCACACTTGTTGTTTGTTCAGCAAACCCCTCTTCAGGGTCAGCACAGAATTGACCCCCAGTACTCCCCTCTGACGAGGGAGATGCACTGTGCAGCCCTACGTAAGGTGCTGCTGTGGGTGTTTTGTATAACCCATGGTGACTAGACTCCATCTCCCAGAGTCTGTCACGTTGGAGCATCTGCTCCATAAGCCGCTCCATTCGGCTCCAGCGCTCACGGTCGCTGGCCGCTCGCGGCATCTCCTCAAAGTCGGACTCATCAGAGTCAACGGCTCTGTTAGTTTTCCGCCTTGCCTTCCCGCCCGGCCGCGGTGATGTTCTGGCCAGCGCGGGGGCGAAGTCGGGCACAGCTGATCCCACTACTGGTGATTCTAGTGCCATCAGCCGCTGCTGGCTGCCCACAACTCCGCGGTCCTCCCCAGCCAGCTTTGTCGCAGCTCTAGTCGACTTTTTGGTTTTATCCATCGTTTTCCCACCTGTGAAACAGTATGGGAAATAACAACGACCGCAGAGTAACTCGCTTACCTGTCGGTCTCGGCTTTTAAACGCCGCTACGGGGGAACGTCGTTCCACCCCGCCTGTCGTTTTGCAATGCGTGTAGCGATATGGCACGCATGCGTCCTGGCGGGTTCTTCACGTAGTCACTCACGTGACTCCGAAGTAAAATGCTCATCATGTCAGGCAGCATCTCTGGAGAAATTGGATATTTCGCTTTAGGACCTTTCATCAGACTGATTGTAGTGATGGGTTAGGGAGAAACATAGAAACATAGAAATATAGAAAATAGGTGCAGGAGTAGGCCATTCAGCCCTTCGAGCCTGCACCGCCATTCAATATGATCATGGCTGATCATCCAACTCAGTATCCTGTACCTGCCTTCCCTCCATACCCCCTGATCCCTTTAGCCACAAGGGCCACATCGAACTCCCTCTTAAATATAGCCAATGAACTGGCCTCAACTACCTTCTGTGGCAGAGAATTCCACAGATTTACCACTCTCTGTGTGAAAAATGTTTTTCTCATCTTGGTCCTAAAAGATTTCCCCCTTATCCTTAAACTGTGACCTCTTGTTTCTGGGCTTCCCCAACATCGGGAACAATCTTCCTGCATCTAGCCTGTTCAACCCCCTTAAGAATTTTGTAAGTTTCTATAAGATCCCCACTCAATTTTCTAAATTCTAGTGCGTACAAGCCAAGTCTATCCAGTCTTTCTTCATATGAAAGTCCTGACATCCCAGGAATCAGTCTGGTGAACCTTCTCTGTACTCCCTCTATGGCAAGAATGTCTTTCCTCAGATTAGGAGACCAAAACTGTACGCTATACTCCAGGTGTGGTCTCACAAGACCCTGTACAACTGCAGTAGAACCTCCCTGCTCCTATACTCAAATCCTTTTGCTATGAATGCTAACATACCATTCGCTTTCTTCACTGCCTGCTGCACCTGCATGCCTACTTTCAATAACTGGTGTACCATGACACCCAAGTCTCGTTGCATCTCCCCTTTTCCTAATCGGCCACCATTCAGATAATAGTCTACTTTCCTGTTTTTGCCATCAAAGTGGATAACCTCACATTTATCCACATTATGCTGCATCTGCCATGCATTTGCCCACTCACCCAGCCTATCCAAGTCACCTTGCAGCCTCCTAGCATCCTCCTCACAGCTAACACTGCCCCCCAGCTTCGTGTCATCCGCAAACTTGGAGATGTTGCATTCAATGCCCTCGTCCAAATCATTAATATATATTGTAAATAGCTGGAGTCCCAGCACTGAGCCTTGCGGTACCCCACTAGTCACTGCCTGCCATTCTGAAAAGGACCCGTTTACTCCTACTCTTTGCTTCCTGTCTGCCTGCCAGTTCTCTATCCACATCAATACTGAACCCCCAATACTGTGTGCTTTAAGTTTGTATACTAATCTCTTATGTGGGACCTTGTCGAAATGCCTTCTGAAAGTCCAGCTAGGGAAACAAAATTTCGTTCAGACCGAAAGGTCTGAATGACAATAAAACGAATCTAATCTAATCTAAAGATATAACACATCCACTGGTTCTCCCTTATCCACTCTACTAGTTTCATCCTCAACATTTTTTATAAGATTCGTCAGACATGATTTACCTTTCATAAATCCATGCTGATTTTGTCCAATGATTTCTCCACTTTCCAAATGTGCTGCTGTCCCATCTTTAATAACTGACTCTAGCAGTTTCCCCACTACCGATGTTAGACTAACTGGTCTGTAATTCCCCGTTTTCTCGCTCCCTCCATTTTTAAAAAGTGGGGTTACATTAGCTACCCTCCAATCCTCAGGAACTACTCCAGAATCTAAAGAGAACTACTCCAGAATCTAAAGAAAATGACTGGAAGTGAAGAAAAAAAACAAGACAAATTGGGACCAACAACAGTCAAGGAGGGTCCCTGACAGGCTGATTGGGAAGTGTTGCTCCTCCAATTTGCATGTGACCTCACTTTGAGAAGCATAAAGGTGGATAAGATCATTGGGAGAATTACCCAGAGTCGGGGAATCAAGAACCAGCGGACATTGATTTAAGGTGGGAGAGGAAAGATTTATTAGGAACCGGAGAACAACTTTTTCCACGGAGGGTGTGGTGGCTATATGGAACCAGCTGGCAGAGGAGGTAGTTGAAGCAGGTATGATAACAACATTTAAATAACATTTGGAGAGGTACATGGATAGGAAAGTTTTAGAGGGATATGGGTCAAACACGGGCAGGTAAAACTAATGTAGATGGGGTATCTTGGTCGGCTTGGGCAAATTGAACCCGTTTCCATGCTATCTAAGTCAATGACTCATGCATGTGTGGTCTATGCAAAAAGGATTTTATGATGCAGTGCACAGTACACCATTGAACCATTGAGACCATGCTATGCTTCACTCAACACACTCATACCAATTCTTGCACCTTATTCCCACCACAAACAATTTGTTCTCCATTCTGGTTTCCGTTACAGAAACCTAATCACTGTAATATCACACAGTCTTGTTGATCAAGCATTTGATTTGCTTTCAACATTACAGTGATATCCATGTGTAAAGGATGTACTGGTGTTTAGATTTGGACTGAGAATAATTACACATAAATCTGGCCTCCTGAACCAAATTACAGTGAGTGATTCAGCAGATGAATATCCAATTCACCTGCAAAAGGTATTTTAACTCCATCTCCCACTCTAGAGATACAAGACAGTCACGAGTATTTAATTGTCACATGTACCAACATTGTAACATTTGTAGGTGCGGCAGCTAACAGGCCTGTAAATGCAGTACACACAGATAAATATAAACACAAATTCAATAACTCAATTACTGGGAATACTCATGCAAAAAAAAACAAAATCCCTAGTGCAACCAACAACAACCAATAGTATTTCACAGTTGAGGTTAGTGTTCTGTAGTCAATAGACAATAGGTGCAGGAGTAGGCCATTTGGCCCTTCAAGCCAGCACTGCCATTCACTGTGATCATTGGTGATCATCCACAATCAGTACCCTGTTCCTGCCTTCTCCCCATATCCCATGACTCCGCTATCTTTAAGTGCTCTATCTAACTCTCTCTTGAAATCATCCAGAGGATTGGCCTCCACTGCCTTCTGAGGCAGTGAATTCCACAGATTCACAACTCTGGTTTTTCCTCATCGTTCAAGAGCCTAATGGTCAGTGGTAAGAAGTTATTATTGGGAAGAAGCTATTATTGAATCGGGTAGTCATGGTTTTCAGGCTCCTGTACCCCTTTCCCATTTGTAAGAGCAAAATGAGAACGTAGCCAGGGTGATGCGGGTCTTTGATTACATTGGTTGATTTTTTTTAGATCACCCTCCTGTAGATTCCTACGATGGTGGGGAGGTCAGGACCTGTGGTGGATCGGGCGGTGTCTACCACTCTCTGTAATCTCCTTTGTTCCTGGGCACCCGAGATGCAGAAACAGGCTGTGATACCTGTTTTGGTAATATCAATATAGATCAATTTTATAAACAACAGTGAAGAGATAAGTTCCCAAAAGGTGCGAGAACCTGGTGAAGCAATCACTCTGGCCCTCGTAGTAACAGAGAGGTTCCAGAGGAAGACACCATTCAGTCAATAACTGTATACTCCTCTGGAGTTCTTCTGGAACTTCTTTGTTTCCCTCAGCAAGATAAGCTAACATCATTTAAAAGATGCATGCAAGATAATAATCCAAGGAGTCCAAGAAAGGTACGTATTGTGCATATTGTCAGTGTGCTGCAGCTTCACTGTTTCAGTTTCAGCTTATTGTCATGTGTACCAAGATACAGTGAAAAGTTTTTGTTGCATGCCAACCAGTCAGAAAGACAACACATGATTACAAACTCCAAGTTCCAAGACTCGGGTTTAATACTAAAGGGCCTGTCCCATCAGCATGTGACTGCATGCGGCGAGCGCGACCTAACGTGGTCGGTTGAGCCGTACGGCCTCGCGGGGCCAGTCCCACTTCGATCGCCGGAGCCGTATGGAGTTGTGCGGGGCTGGTCCCGACATCGCGTGGGGCTCCGAAAAACTGACACTGTCCAAAAATTCCGCGCGGCAACGGCCTGCCGGCCCGCAGCCGCATTGAGGCCGTACGCACCACCTCGACGGGCGTACGCAGCGTCTCGACGCCATACGCAGCATCTCGACACCGTACGCAGCATCTTGATGGCGTACGCCTAGCGCGTGCCATTGCCCGTTGACGTCACTGCCCGGCGTGCCGTTGCGTGATGACGTAACCGCCCGACGCCGTGCGACGTCCAAATTCAGTCGGCCCACCTCCTGCCCAGCTGATTGGTGAGTATGATGTCGGGACCAGCCCCACGCAACTCCAGATGGCTCCGCGGTTGGAAGTGGGACCGGCCCCGCGAGGCCGTACGCCTTAAGCCACCATGTTTGGTCACGCAGACGCATGCAATCGCATGCTGGTGGGACAGGCCCTTAACTTTCAGTCCTGCCTGTGTGGAATTTAAATGTTCTCCTCACACATGGACTTACCCGGGTCCCTCGGTTTGCTCCCACATTCCAAGGTGTGCTTGTTAATTGGTTACCATTAATTATTCACACTTTGAATAGACAGCAAAAGAATCAAAGGGGAGTTGATGGATAGGAGGGAGAGAATAAGATGCGGAGCTCCAGGGACAAATGGAATTGTTCTGTCAGGAACCAGCCATGATGGGCCAAAAGACCTCCTTCTACAAAGAGTCATAGAGCATGGGACCAGGCCCTTTGGCCCAATGTCCAATGGTGACCACGATGCCTAACCGAGCTAGTCCCACTTGAGTGGACCCAGTCCATAACACTCCAAACTATTCTTATTCATGTATCTTTCCAAGCACTTTTTAAATGTTATAATTGTACCAAGCTCTACCACCCTCTGAAAACTTGTTCCATGTATACACCACCCAAAAGATGCCACAGGCCACTTTTCAATCTTTCCTCTCTCACCATTGCCCTTGAGTTTAGACTCCCGTACCCTGGGGAAAAGACTGTGGCTACTTATCTTATCTATGCCCCTTATGATTTTATCATGCCCCTTTGCCATCCCTCAATCTCCCATGTGCCAGGGAAGAAATCCCAGCCTATCCAGCCTCTGCTTATAACTCAAAAACATCTTTGTAAATCTTTTTTGAACCCTTTCCACTTTAATGACATCCTTTCTATAGCAGGGCAACCAGAACTGTACACAATGCTCCAATTGTGACCTTACTGATGTCTGTATAGTTTAGTTTTTAGATTAGTTTAGAGATACAGCATGGAAACATGCGTACAGTTTTGGTCTCCAAATCTGAGGAAAGACATTCTTGCCATAGAAGAAGGTTCACCAGACTGATTCCTGGGATGTCAGGACTTTCATATGAAGAAAGACTGGATAGACTCGGCTTGTACTCGCTAGAATTTAGAAGATTGAGGGGGGATCTTATAGAAACTTACAAAATTCTTAAGGGATTGGACAGGCTAGATGCAGGAAGATTGTTCCCGATGTTGGGGAAGTCCAGAACAAGGGGTCACAGTTTAAGGATAAGGGGGAAATTTTTTAGGACCGAGATGAGGAAAACATTTTTCACACAGAGAGTGGTGAATCTGTGCCAGTGAATTCCAGAGAAGGTAGTTGAGGCCAGTTCATTGGCTATATTTAAGAGGGAGTTAGATGTGGCCCTTGTGGCTAAAGGGATCAGGGGGTATGGAGAGAAGGCAGGTACAGGATACTGAGTTGGATGATCAGCCATGATCATATTGAATGGTGGTGCAGGCTCGAAGGGCCGAATGGCCTACTCCTGCACCTATTTTCTATGTTTCTATGTTTCTATGAAACAGGTCCGTCAGCCCACCATGTCCGCAATGACCAGCGATCCCCGCACACTAACACTATCCTACACACACCAGGGACGGTTTACAATTTTATCAAGCCAATTAACGTACAAAACCTGTACGTCTTTGGAGTGTGGGAGGAAACCGGACCACCTGGAGAAAACCCACGCGGCTCACGGGGAGAACTACAAACTCCGTACAGACAGCACCCGAAGTCAGGATCAAAGCCCGGTCTCCAGCGCTATAAGGCAGCAACTCCACCACTGCACCACCATGCCGCCCTCTAAAGCTGCATAGCTGCAACAGGATATCCCAACTCCTTTTACTTAGTACCCTGACTGATCAATGCAAGCATGCCAAACACCTTCTTCACCACACTATCCACCTGTCCACTTTCACTTTCACTATCCACTTTCAGGGAACTATGTACACCTGTACTCTGTTCTACAACACTCTCCAGAGACATACCATTTACTCTGCAAGTCCTACCCTGGTTGTGGTACCAAAATACAACAGCTCGCATTTATCTGAATTAAACTCCACCTGCCATTCCTCAACCCATTGGTGCAGTTGATCAAGATTCCATCGGAATCATAGATAATCTTCTTAATTGTCCACCATCCCACTAATGTTAGTCCCAGGCAGCACAGTGACAGAGGGGTGGAGTTGCTGCCTGGCAGCGCAAGAGGCCCAGGTTCGATCATGACTGCAGGTTCCGTCTGTGTGGAATTTATACTTTTTCCTTGTGACTGTGGGGTTTCTCCGGGTGCTCTGTTTTCCAAAGACAGGTCCCCAGGCTTGTAGGTTCATTGGCTTTGGTAAAATTGTAAATTGTCCCTAGTGTGCAGGATAATGCCAGTGTGTGGGGTGATCGCTGGTCAGCATGGATTTGGTGACAAAAAGGGCCTGTTTCCACGCTGTATCTCTAAAGTCTAAAAATCTGCAAACTTACTAAACCATACTATCTACATTCACATTCAAACCATTAATATAAACAGTGGAGCCAGCAACAATCCCTGTGGTGCACGACTTGCTACAGGCCTCCAGTCTGAAAAACAAGCTCCACCATCGCCCTGCTTCCTACCTTCAACAGAGGCTCAATAGCTGCCAACCACCATGCATTCTGCATCTCACCCATGGCTAGCAATGGTACAAATATCTCTGTTGTTGGAATGAATTGCATATTGTGGTTTAAACCGACGATAGACATAAAATGCTGGAGTAACTCAGAAAGAATGGGTGACGTTTTGGGTCGAGACCCTTCTTCAGACTGAATCAGGGGAGACGGTGATACAGAACTCTGTATCTCCCTCTCCCCTGATTCAGTCTGAAGAGGGGTGGGTCTCGACCCAAAACGTCACCCATTCTTTCTATCCCGAGTTGCTGCCTGTCCCGCTGAGTTACTCCAGCATTTTGGAGTATGAATATCTCCACCGGGGTCCTGCAATTTATTTCCTAGCTTCCCATAATGTCCTAGGATACAGTTGGTCAGGTACTGGGGATGTATCAACTTTTCTGCATTTTAAGATCTCCAGCACTTTCTCTTCTGTACTGTGGACTCTCTTCAAGTCATCACTATTAACCTCCTTGAGTTCCCTGGCATCCACGTCATACTCCACAGCAAATACAGATGTGAAATATTCATTTAACACCTCACCTATCTCCCGGACCACCACACATAGCCAATCTCCTTGGTCTTTAAGTGGCAGTTAAGTGGCCCTACTCTCTTCCTACTTTCTTCTTTGTCCTTAATGTACTTGTAGAAACTCTTTGGGGTTTTCCATTACCTTATCTGCTAAAGCTATCTCCTGTCCCCTTTTTGTCCTCCTGATTTTCCTCATAGTGTACTCCTATAACCCTTATACTCCTCAAGGGATTCACATGATCAAAGCAGTCTACCTATCCTCCTTTTTCTTGACCAGAGACTCAATATCCCTCATCATCCAGGATTCACTACTATTGGCAGTAGTGTCCTTCAAGCTAATATTGCTCTTCATTGGATAGAGTGGATGTTGAGAGGATGTTTCCACTAGCGGGAGAGTCTAGGACCAGAGGTCATAGCCTCAGAATTAAAGTACGTTCCTTTGATTGAATGACTGAGTAGACATGATGGGGCGAATAGCCTAATTCTGCTCCTATCACATGAATTTATGAATGTCATTCTACCATACAATGAATATATCCGCTGAGCTTACAGACAATCCCATTTCCTTTTTGTGCCCTTTCAGGGACTGCAGAGAATTCTCTCCACTTAACGAGACATCATGGTCTGAACGACATTAAATAGACAAATACAAGTTGAGTTAAGTTAATTTTTCCCATACAAGACTTGCTGACATTGTGTCTTCTGTGGAGCCAACTAGAATTGAAGTCCAAATAGATGTGCGATAACAGCACTGCTAGCTCACACAGCAAGGGGCTGTCTGGGCAACTAAGACCAAGAATGAGAACCACTGCCAAAAGCAAAACACAACAGTCCCACATGTTAAAAAAATCAAGTTGCAAATTGACTTCACGATGCAATGATGTTTAGGAAAATTGTCACAGGGATCCATTCACATTCAACATATCATCTTTCTGTTTACTCATTAACAGACCATTCACTACCATTACAAAGGAGACGAGGAGAAATTTCTTCAGTCAGAGGGTGGTGAATCTGTGTAATTCTTTGCCACAGAAGGCTGTGGATGCCACGTCAATGGACATTCTTAATGCAGAAATTGATATGTTCTTGATTAGTACATGTGACCGGGGACATGGGAAGAAGGCAGGAGAATGGGGTCGAGAGGAAAAGACACATCAGCCATGATTGAATGGCGGAGTAGTCTTGATGGGCCGAATGGCCTAATTCTGCTCCTATAATTTATGAACTGAAGTCTAAATGCCAATGTTTATTGTCCGTCCCTAGTTACCCCTGAACTGAAGAGGCAACTGGAGGTCAACCACATTGGTGGAGCTGGAATCATATACTGGCAGTAGGTCTCGGGACTGTCAATATCCTCACCTGAAGAACATTAGTGAATCTGGTTGGAGTTGGATGGCACAGTGGCACAGCGGTAGAGCTGCTGCCTTACAGCACCAGAGATCTGGGTTCGATCCTGTGCTGTCAGTACAGAGTTTGTACATTCTCCCTGTGCCGCATGTGTTTTCTTCAGTTGCTCCAGTTTCTTCCGACATTCCAAAGACATACAGGCTTGAAGATTAATTGGCTTCTGTAAATATTCCCTGGTGTGTAGGATTGAACTAGTGTACGTGTGATTGTGGTTAGCACGTACTCAGTGGGCCGAAGGGCCTGTTTCCATGCTGTATCTCTAAATTAAACTTTAAACAATCCACCAGGTTCATGCTTGCTATTAACAAAACTAGCATTTTATTTTAAATTCCAGATTTATTCCATAACATGAATTAAAATTCTCAGCTGCCATGGTGGGACTCAAGTCTCTTGGTCTGAGGTCCACAACCATAGTTGTTGGTGCAGATACGTGGTTAACATGCCTTAATCTAGTTAAACCAGACTACCCTCAATCAGGGCAGTACAGTGGTGAGTGGCGCAGCTGGTAGAGCTGCTGCCTCATAGCACTAGAGACCCAGGTTCGATCCTGACCCTAGATGTTGAGAAGTGAGTCAGAGGGGTGAAAACAGTTGAAAAGGAGAGGCAAACACAGGCAGACTTTGCTCAGAGCTGCTGTAGATTTGGAAGCAACAGCAGGAGCAGATAAGCAAGAGAAAGCACTGATTGGCTCTAGCCCAAGTGGGAGGAGAGAAGTGAGTCAGAGGGGGGAAAACAGTTGAAAACTGAGGAATTTGGTTTGTAAATTGGTAAATTAGGCAATTTATCAGTCAATATAAGCAAGACGGCTCTTAGGGAGCTGCAGTGAGTGAAGTGCCCTGTGATTAAAGTGCGAGTCTTTGGCTCGAGAGTCTTTGGAGAGGAGGCTACGCAAAACGCTGGAGAGGGAGAGACAAAAGAAGGAGATGTCAGGCAAGCTGATTCAGTGTGATGCTTGCAGTATGTGGGAGGTCAAGGACACTGCTGGTGCCTCTGGCTGTTACAAATGTGAGAAGTGCATCCAGGTACAGTTCCTGAAGGACCGTGTTGGGGAACTGGAGAAGCAAGTGGATGACCTCGGGTTTGTCCGAGAAACGGAGTCGTTCCTCGACAAGTCCTACAGCAAGATTGTTACACCTAAGGTACTGGAAGAGAGAAGGTGGGAGACACTGAGAAAGGGAGGGAAGCATGGAATGCAAACATCCCCGTGTGTTGTGCCTCTTGTGAACAGGTTCACCCACTTAGAAGCTGTCGGGACATAAGACGTTGTTACACTGAGCGGCGGACTGGCTTGCGATGCGAATAGGGCTGTTGAGCCAAAACCAAAGAGGCCAAAGTCAGGCAACGCCATTGTAGTGGGAGACTCCATTGTGAGAGGTACGGACAGGGGTTTCTGCGGCAACAGACGGGATTCGAGGATGGTGTGCTGCCTTCCTGGTGCCAGGATCCAGGATGTCACGGAGAGAGTGCAGAAAATTCTCAAGGGCGAAGGTGAACAGCCGGAAGTGTTAGTGCATGTCGGCACAAATGATATCGGAAAGAAGGGGATGAATATTCTGCAGCGTGACTTTAGAGAGCTCGGAAAAATGCTGAAAAGCAGGACCTCCAGGGTTGTTATCTCCGGTTTGCTTCCAGTTCCTCGTGCTGGCGAGAGCAGGAACAGGGAGATACGGGACCTGAATGTGTGGCTGAGGAACTGGTGCACGGGGCAGGGATTTAGATTCTTAGATCACTGGGATCTGTTTTGGAGTAAGGGGGAACTGTACAAAAGGGACGGATTGCATCTTAACAGGTGGGGGACCAGCATTCTGGCAGGCAGGTTTGCCACTGCTACACGGGTGGTTTAAACTGAATAAGGGGGGTGGGGTGTCAAATGGGATAGTTGAGGATGGAGTTAAAGGGAAAGGGTTTCTTAAATGTGTGAGCGGAGAGACAGAGGGGTGTAAAATGGTGGTAGAAGCAATAGGTAGCAAGGTGAAAAGTAAAAGTGGCAGGCAGACAAATCCAGGGCAAAAATCAAAAGGGCCACTTTTCCAAATAATTATATAAGGGGTAAGAGTGTTGTAAAAACAAGCCTGAAGGCTTTGTGTCTCAATGCAAGGAGCATTCGTAATAAGGTGGATGAGTTGAATGTGCAGATAGCTATTAATGACTATGATATAGTTGGGATCACGGAGACATGGCTCCAGGGTGACCAAGGCTGGGAGCTGAACATCCAGGGATATTCAATATTCAGGAGGGATAGACAGAAAGGGAAAGGAGGTGGGGTAGCGCTGCTGGTTAGAGAGCAGATTAATGCAATAGAAAGGAAGGACATTAGCTTGGAGGATGTGGAATCGATATAGGTAGAGCTGCGAAACACTAAGGGGCAGAAAACGCTAGTGGGAGTTGTGTACAGGCCACCTAACAGTAGTAGTGGAGTTGGGGATGGCATCAAACAGGAAATTAGAAATGCGTGGAACAAAGGTAAAACAGTTATAATGGGTGACTTCAATCTACATATAGATTGGGTGAATCAAATTGGCAAGGGTGCTGAGGAAGAGGATTTCTTGGAATGTATGCGGGATAGTTTTCTAAACCAACATATAGAGGAACCAACGAGAGAGCAGGCTATTCTAGACTGGGTATTGAGTAATGAGGAAGGGTTAGTTAGCAGGGTTTCGGCCCGAAACGTCGCCTATTTCCTTCGCTCCATAGATGCTGCTGCACCCGCTGAGTTTCCCCAGCAATTTTGTGTACCTTAGGGTTAGTTAGCAGTCTTGTTGTGCGTGGCCCCTTGGGCAAGAGTGACCATAATATGGTTGAGTTCTTCATTAGGATGGAGAGTGACATCGTTAATTCAGAAACAAGGTCCTGAACTTAAAGAAAGGTAACTTTGAGGGTATGAGACGTGAATTGGCCAAGATAGACTGGCAGGGAATATAAAAACTGGCTGCAAAAGCTTTTATAGATATGTGACGAGAAAAAGATTAGTTAAAACAAATGTAGGTCCCTTGCAGCCAGAAACAGGTGAATTGATCATGGGGTACAAGTACATGGCAGACCAATTGAATAACTTCTTTGGTTCTGTCTTCACTAAGGAAGACATAAATAATCTGCCGGAAATAGCAGGGGCCCGGGGGTCAAATGAGATGGAGGAACTGAGTGAAATCCAGGTTAGCCGGGAAGTGGTGTTAGGTAAATTGAATGGATTAAAGGCTGATAAATTCCCAGGGCCAGATAGGCTGCATCCCAGAGTACTTAAGGAAGTAGCCCCAGAAATAGTGGATGCATTAGTGATAATTTTTCAAAACTCTTTAGATTCTGGAGTAGTTCCTGAGGATTGGAGGGTAGCTAATGTAACCCCACTTTTTAAAAAGGGAGGGAGAGAGAAAACGGGGAATTACAGACCAGTTAGTCTAACGTCGGTAGTGGGGAAACTGCTAGAATCAGTTATTAAAGATGGGATAGCAGCACATTTGGAAAGTGGTGAAATCATTGGACAAAGTCAGCATGGATTTATGAAAGGTAAATCATGTCTGACGAATCTTATAGAATTTTTCCAGGATTTAACTAGTAGAGTGGATAAGGGAGAACCAGTGGATGTGTTATATCTGGACTTTCAGAAGGCTTTCGACAAGGTCCCACGTAAGAGATTAGTATACAAACTTAAAGCACACGGTATTGGGGGTTCAGTATTGATGTGGATAGAGAACTGGCTGGCAGACAAGAAGCAAAGAGTAGGAATAAACGGGTTCTTTTCACAATGGCAGGCAGTGACTAGTGGGGTACCGCAAGGCTCAGTGCTGGGACCCCAGCTATTTACAATATATATTAATGATTTGGCGAGGGCATTGAATGCAACATCTCCAAATTTGCGGATGACACGAAGCTGGGGGGCAGTGTTAGCTGTGTGGAGGATGCTAGGAGGCTGCAAGGTGACTTGGATAGGCTGGGTGAGTGGGCAAATGCATGGCAGATGCAGTATAATGTGGATAAATGTGAGGTTATCCACTCTGGTGGCAAAAACAGGAAAGTAGACTATTATCTGAATGGTGGCCGATTAGGAAAGGGGGAGATGCAACGAGACCTGGGTGTCATGGTACACCAGTCATTAAAAGTAGGCATACAGGTGCAGCAGGCAGTGAAGAAGGCAAATGGTATGTTAGCATTCATAGCAAAAGGATTTGAGTATAGGAGCAGGGAGGTTCTACTGCAGTTGTACAGGGTCTTGGTGAGACCACACCTGGAGTATTGCGTACAGTTTTGGTCTCCTAATCTGAGGAAGGACATTCTTGCCATAGAGGGAGTACAGAGAAGGTTCACCAGACTGATTCCTGGGATGTCAGGACTTTCATATGAAGAAAGACTGGATAGACTCGGTTTGTACTCGCTAGAATTTAGAAGATTGAGGGGGGATCTTATAGAAACTTACAAAATTCTTAAGGGGTTGGACAGGCTAGATGCAGGAAGATTGTTCCCGATGTTGGGGAATTCCAGAACAAGGGGTCACAGTTTAAGGATAGGGAGGAAATCTTTTAGGACCGAGATGAGGAAAACATTTTTCACACAGAGAGTGGTGAATCTCTGGAATTCTCTGCCACAGAAGCTAGTTGAGGCCAGTTCATTGGCTATATTTAAGAGGGAGTTAGATGTGGCCCTTGTGGCTAATGGTATCAGGGGGTATGGAGAGAAGGCAGGTACAGGATACTGAGTTGGAAGATCAGCCATGATCATATTGAATGGCGGTGCAGGCTCGAAGGGCCGAATGGCCTACTCCTGCACCTATGTTTCTATGTTTCTATGTCTATGTGTAGAGTTTGCATGTTCTCCCTGTGACTGCACGGGTTTCCTCCTGGTGTCCGGGTTCCTCCCACATCCAACTGACATGCTGGTTTATAGGCTAAATTGGACTCCTAATGTAAAATTGCCCCTAATATGTAGGGAGCAGATGAGAAAGTGGGATGACATAGAGCTAAGTGTGAACGGGTAGTTAGCATGGATTTGGTGGGCCGAAGGGCCTGTTTCAATGCTATCTCTTTCATTCAATCAACCTAAGGCCACCACTTCTGCATTGAAATGTTCAGGTAAATCACATCTGTTACACCAGAGTATAAATTGACGTCTAACCCAGTGACTTGTGACATATGGTCAACCACTCTAGCTGGGTCGGTTGGCAGAAGAGGAGGTATTGTTTTTTAAGGAACCGTACTTCATGTAAAAAAAAATCACGAACTAGTTTTTCGGGAAGTAGTGAACGAAACGAGGGAAAATAATATCTGGAAAGTGACTGTTTTCAGAGCTGATGCTGCAGAAAAATGACTCTGTGGAATGTCCCCTTGGAGAATCAAACATTCCTGAAAGATTGAACTCAAACAGACTCTACAACTACGAGCAGCGGGTCTCGGCCAAATGGAAAGTCTTTGAAAGCAAGAAACCGACGGCTCTGGCTCGGGTAACTTTAAAGCTCAACAAGGAAAGACAGAGATTACCGGGAAAGATCACGAAGAAACGCTGAATATATGAAACATATTGAACCTCTGCCCGGCTACTCCCGGTGGCAGCTAAGAGGAAGGAACGACACCTAAACTCAAATAAAACTACACATAAATAATAATAGGAACCGTTATATTAATCTTACTTACCCCAAGGAGGCAGATTTTTAATTCTCTTATCGCCATAATTAGATCTACGAGGCTTGTGTCATGCTCTTTCTGATCTGTCCAGTACATGTATCAAAGTGCGTTCTCTGCGAAACTAACCTCCTCCAACCAGCTAGTTTGCTCAGAGCGAACGGAAACTACTCGGCAATAACTCCAAGCGGTCACGTGGTTCTCCTCCAACCCCAGACACACTCCTAAGTTAACTTAAGAGCATCTTAATAAATCTGTTGAGGTCGTTTAACAGAAGCAAACTGCGGGTAAACCATATTTGCAAATAGCAGAGGCACAAGGAACTGCAGATGCTGGTTTACAGGGGGGGGGGGGAAAGACACAGAGTGGTGGAGTAACTCAGCAGATAAAGGCCAGAGAGGAATGGACAAAAAGTGTGTGATAAAGAGTTAAGGATGGAAGAGTTGTGTATTGTGAAGCAAGGGAAAAGAGTATAGGTGAGGGGGAAATTATTTAATCAGAACCTGAGGGGTAACTATTTTTACACAAAGGATGGTGGGTGTATGGAATGAGTTGCCGGAGGAGGTGGTTGAGGCAGGTACTATCACAATGCTTGAGAAATATTTGGCCAGGTATGTGGATAGGACAAGTATAGAGGGATATGGGCCAAACACAGACAGGTAGGACTAGTGTAGATGTGACATGTTGGTCCGCTGGTCATGTTGGTGATCAGTTTAGAGGGTATAATGGTGTTGAATGCTGAGCTGTAATCGATGAACAGCATTCTTACGTAAGTGTCTCTGTTGTCGAGGTGGGAGAGGGCGGAGTGAAGTGCCGTTGAGATGGCATCCTCCGTACTCCTGTTCTTGCGGTAGGCAAACTGATAGGGATCCAATTTGAGGTGTGCCAGGACCAGCCTCTTGAAGCACTTGGTGATGATGGGAGTAAGTGCAACTGGGCGAAAGTCGTTGAGGCTTGCCGCAGTGGAGTGTTTTGGCACCGGCACGATGGAGGTGGTTTTAAGGCACATGGGGACAACTGCTTAGGCAAGTGACAGGTTGAAGATGTCAGTCCAGACGTCTGTCAGCTGCGCAGCATAGGCTCTGAGGACGCGCCCGGGGATGCCGTCAGGGCCAGCAGCCTTACGTGCATTAGTCCTACTCAGTGCCACGTACACGTCGTAGGGGGTGAGTGTGAGGGGTTGGTAATCAGCAGGGAGCACAGCCTTGATGGCTGTCTCTAGATTGTCCCTGTCGAAACGGCCATAGAAGTGGTTAAGCTCCTCAAGGAAGGAGGCATCGTTGGATGTGGGGGTGGTGTTGGTGGGTCTATAGTCCGTGATGGCCTGGATGCCTTGCCACATGCGTCGGGGGTCGGAGTTGTTGTTGAAGTGCTCCTCAATCCTGAGCTTATGGCAGTGCTTGGCCTTCTTGATGCCCCTCTTCAGGTTAGCCCTGGATGAACTGTAGGCTCGAGCATTGCCTGACCTGAAAGAGGTGTCCCGTGCTTTCAGCAGTAGCCTGACCTCGCTGTTCATCCATGGCTTCTGATTCGGGAATATGGTCACCCGTTTGAGCGAGGTGACACTATTGATGGTGGAGTTTATAAAGTCCAGAACAGAGGATGTGTAGGAATCAATGTCCGTGTGGGAGTCAAGGGTGGCCTGAGCTGTAAACGCCTTCCAGTCAGTGTTTCCAAAATACTGCTGAAGTGTGGAGTCCGCTTCCTCTGACCAGACTTTAACTGTCCTCACAGTGGGTTTAACCCGTCTGATGAGTGGGGAGTACTTAGGGAGCAGGAACAATGAGAGGTGATCAGACTGACCAAGGTGGGGGAGGGGGACGGCTTTGTAAGCTTCAGCCATGTTAGTGTAGACTTTGTCCAGTGTCTTGTCTACTCTAGTGGCGAAGGAGACATGTTGGTGGAGTTTGGGGAGTACAGTCTTCAGGTTGGAGTGATTGAAGTCATCCGCAACAATGAAGGCTGCCTCGGGGTTGTGAGTCTGTTGTTTGCTAATGGCTGTAATGCAGCTCTTTCATTGCAAGCTTGGCATTAGCATCAGGAGGGATATAGGCTGCAGTCACAACAGAGAGCGCACGTTGGCGAGGAAAAGGCTAGGAATCGCTAGCCTGTGTGGGGCTAGCTCTAACCTGGCCTTTAACCCACCTCTGTGTCCCCGGCGGTGCTTTCGTACGCATCGCCGTCTGTTGGTGCTTCCGGTCGGCCGAGCTGGCTTGGTGCGGGCTGGTGTTCTGCTGCTCCGTTGCTCCGCGCCTCCGTGGCTCCGGTGGCGTTCTCCAGCCCCGCGGCTCAGCTGGCATTCTCCAGCCCTGCGGCTCAGCTGGCATTCTCCAGCCCCCCTGCTCCGCTGGCGTTCTCCAGCCCCGCTGCTCCGCTGGCGTTCTCCAGCCCCGCTGCTCCGGTGGTGGTATCCAGCCCCGCCTCTCCTTCAACCTGAGCATCTCCTTCAACCTGGTGAATGCATGGTCACACTCTTTGGATCAGTGCCATTCGACGTCCTGTTTTCGCAGCTTGTTCTTCAACTTGTTGACCATGTTGCAATCCGTGGTAGATGACAATGCCACAGTTGATCCATCGTAGATCAAGGTGTTCATGTCAAGCTTGAAAGCATGGATCCAGTCGATGGCACACAGGGATGTACCTTCTTTACCAACGACGATCAGCGGCAACATCTGTGTCATACCATTACAGGAAATGGCGACAGTGCATTTGCCTTTCGTGGGAATGGGCTGTCGTCAGTATCCGAAAAGGTGGATGTTGGCCAGTTTCAGTTTTGGCGATCCGATCCTCTCCCAGATGTCCTGACCCACTAGCGACACAGCCGCACCAGTGTCCACCTGGAACTGTAGATCGACGTTCGTGACCCGCAGCGAAATCCTCGGCTTGTCGGTGATCGTAGACACACCGAGCACTTCAATAGAAATGGTCTCCGCAATCTGGTCGACTGTGTATTGCGCTTTTTTGCCCTTTCTCAGCTTTCCTACTAATTGACACACAGCCTGGAGATTACCTTTTTGGTAACAGGCATAACAAACGGACTTGATATACGGGCACTCACGGTGATGATGAACAGATGAGCCACACCGGTAGCAGGGTTTCGATCCTCCCCCCCACAGGGGAACGGCTCTTCTGAAACTGTCCCACCTACTCCGGATTTGCTCTGGGTCGATCAACTGGTTTCTGGCGTTGCGAACGAGTCTGATGAACTGTATGCACCGTCTGAGGGAGCTTCGACGCTGTTTTGCCAGCCATTTTGTGCGGTTCTTTATCCAGCAGCTCGGCCATCTTAACACATTGCAGCACATTCTTCAATGAGGCATCCGATTCCTTGAGAATCGCCTGCTGGATGTACGCGTGCCTGCAGCCCATGACCAGTCTATCCCGCAACGCATTGTCTTGGCACTTTTCGCAGAATTGAGTTTTCAAATCACATGCCTTTGCCTTGGTGCGAAGTTCAGCAAGAAATTTGGTTATCAATTGCCCTTTCTGTTGCAACGTCCTGTCGAAATCAAGGCGAGCTGCGAGGAAATGTCGACTTTCTTCGAAATGCAGCTGCAAAGCCGTTGTGATTTCAGCATATGAGGCTTCAGTTACTTTTTCTGTAAGTACATTTCGAAGCAGTGCAAAAGTTTCTGGAGACATTGATGAACACAAGAGAACCCTTCATCCGAGGACCTATATATATTCCACTTACATTCGTTCCTCTGCCTTCACAATTTGCACCAGTTCTATCCTTTTCTCACATGTATTTGTCTCTTAATATCTGGCCTTTGTCCAACCATCTACCGATCAACTCCACCCTCACCTGTGCCCACCTATCACTTTCCAGGCTTTGTTCTGCCCTTGCTCTCTTCCAGCTTTCTCCCAACTCCTCACCTTAATCAGTCTGAAGAAGAGTCCTGACCCAAAACGTCATCTATCCATGTTCTCCATAGATGCTGCCTGAGCCTCTGAGTTACTCCAGCACTTTCTGTTCTTTAATATAAAAGGGTGTTCTGTGCATCGATTGGTCCCAGCATTCCTTTTAAGTTTGCCTGAGGAGGATAATAAATGTCAAAGCAGGAAATGAACAAAGTTCTGGAGTCACACAAAATTGCTGGGGAAACTCAGCGGGTGCAGCAGCATCTATGGAGCGAAGGAAATAGGCGACGTTTCGGGCCGAAACCCTTCTTCAGACTGGAGTCATTCTGGAGTCATTCAGTGGGTCAGGGCAGCATCTCAAGAGAACATGCATAGGTGACGTCTCGAGTGGGGACCCTTCTTCAGACTGATTGAGGGGGGAGGTTGGGTGTGAGGGGTCCACTACCTGACCTGCTGAGTTACTCCAGCACTTTGTGTCTTTTTTTTGTAAACTAGCATCTGCAGCTCCTTGTGTCTTGAAAGGAAGACATTTTTGACTGCAATTGAACCCAGGATGATGGTGTTGTGTTGGTAAGGATGGTCGTACTACTCTCCATCAAAGTTAGAGTCGTGGAAGTGAAAAATCAAAACAAAAGACCTGCAGTTGCTGGAAATCTAAGATAAAAAGATAAAACGCTGGAAATACTCAGCTGGTCAAGCTCCGAACATGGGGTCAATGTTTTTGCCTTTTTGCACTCTTATTCTTTGTTTGTTTATTTAAGGTGTGAGGAGGTCTGTACGTGTATATAAATATATATTCTATGTAGTTTAGACCCTCAGGCAGTATCTCTAGAGAAACAGGGTCTGGACCCTTCCTCAGTCTCAGACTCAAAACCTAAAGGGTCCTGATCTGAAATGTCACAAATCCTTTTTGTGTGTGTGTGTGTTAATACACTGAAATTCTTTTCATTATTATATTGTTTACAGAGTACTATGCTTACATGATCTGTTGTGTTGCTGCAAGTAGGAAATTCTTCAGACTGGAGTAAGGGTTTCCGACCCAAAACATCACCTATCTACGTTCTTCGCGGATGCTGCCTGACCCATTGAGTTACTCCAGCATTTTGTGTTTCTGTGCTGTATAACTCTTGACCAGTACAGCCGTGTCACTAACATTGCCAGCTTACCTCGCATCCACTCATTGTCCCATACCTTTTAAACTTTAGGGATACAATGAGGAAACAGGCCCTTCAGCCCACCAAGTCCACACTAACCAGCGATCACCCCTAGCACTAACACTAACCTACACATTAGGGACAATTTAATAATTTTACCAAAGCCAATTAACCTATTAACCTGTACATCTTTGGAATGTGGGAGGAAATCGGTGCACCTGGAGAAAACCCATGCGGCCTCAGTGAGAACATACAAACTCTTACTTCCTATAAACTCTGAAGACAGGGCTCATAAATCAGGGCTCTAATAGAGAACAACAATAAGTACACTGCATACAAAGTTAGACTGCTCTCTTGTAGCTCTTGCAAGGTTCCATATGGCTAGTATTCATGGGCATCTACCTGAATTCTTGTTAACCAGTACAGTTTGATCCATGTTCACACTTCCCCTGCCAGGGAGAGAACGTGGATTATTTTTTTTTTAAATCACTTTTTTATATACATTCTGAAAACCTCACAGCAACAAATGATTGTGGTGAACAGCATTGATGAAGGGCACAGGGAATAGAAAGGTATGTTGAGATGGGGAGATTAATCGTAGAGTCATGGAGCACAGAAACAGCCCAACTTGGCCATGCCGACCAACACACCACATCTACACTAGTCCCATCTACTCACATTTGACCCATATCCCTCCAACCATTTCCTATCTATGCACCTCTCCAAATGTCTTTTGGTATGTTGTAATTCTTGCCTCAACCACCTCCTCTGATAGTTTGTTCCTTATACCCACCAACCTCTGTGTGAAAAGGTTGCCTCTCGGGTTCACACTAAATCTTTCCCCTCTCAAATTAAACCTCTGGTTCTTGATTTCCCTACTCTGGATAAAATACTATGCTTTCCCCTTATCTATTCCCCTCATTAATTTATACACCTCCATCAGATTTCCCCTGAACCTCCTGCGCTCCAGAGAATAAAGTTTGAGCCTGCACAACCTCTCCCGATAGCTCAGGCCCTCAAGTCCTGGCAGAATCTTCATAAAATTCCTCAACAGAAACTCATGTGGAGAATGGGCACCAAAGTAATAAATTGGGCATAGAAACATAGAAAATAGGTGCAGTAGTAGGCCATTCGGCCCTTCGAGCCTGCACCGCCATTCAATATGATCATGGCTGATCATCCAACTCAGTATCCCGTACCTGCCTTCTCTCCATACCCCCTGATCCCTTTAGCCACAAGGGCCACATCTAACTCCCTCTTAAATATAGCCAATGAACTGGCCTCAACTACCTTCTGTGGCAGAGAATTCCAGAGATTCACCACTCTCTGCGTGAAAAATGTTTTTCTCATCTCGGTCCTAAAAGATTTCCCCCTTATCCTTAAACTGTGACCCTATGGCCTATTTTTCTACAATGGTCATGGTGTGATTCTTTTTCTCTGTATCGTGGAAAGTAACTTGGTTAATTAGACAGAACAAGCAAAACAGGGAGGCCAGAAGTCTAGAAACCTATGCTAAGGCCTTCTCACTCAAAAGCTATATCATTGAATTTGATAACTGATGCTGCAAGCCATCTAAATACTTGTTTTCAGTGTTTTGACGTTGAAATGTATTATTTTACTAGACCAAGTCCCCTCAACGAGCGGTTGCGGGGGGGTGGCCTGTGGCGTCACACACACACTAACCACCACACACACACACACACACACACACACACACACTAACCACCACACACACACACACACACACACACACACACACACACACACACACACACTAACCACCACACACACACACACACACACACACTAACCACCACACACACACACACACACACACACACACACACACACACACACACACACACACACACACCCCTTGATATTATATTAATATTATTCATTTGCTCCTTTTCCCCCATCCCCCGCCCCATCCACTTCTGCATAGCCACCACTGCGCAGGCACAGTTAGAGAGGGATGGGGAGGGGATAGAGAGGGGGAGGGTAGAGTGAGGGGGAGGGGGGTAGAGATTGAGGGGTATGGGGGCACACGGCATCACAGGGGAGGGCTGGTCCCCGAACGCAATACTCCACCACTCACCCATAGGTCTCAATACTCCCTGGAGAGGGGGGGGGGGGGTAGAGAGGGAGAGGGGGCAGAGCGGGAGGGGGTAGAGAGGGACGGGGGTAGAGAGGGAGGGGGGTAGATAGGAAGCGGGAGCAGAGTGGGAGGGGGTAGATAGGAAGGGGGGGTTGAGGTGGAGGACAACTTGTTCTATTTGATCTTATTTGATTGTGCACGCCAGGTTGATTGCATTCGTGGAAACACGTGAAGGTTGCACTCTCCCACCCCTATATCTTTGTGATGTCATATGTAAATGAGATCCATTGTGATTGGACATCTGTGAGATGGCACTGTGACATCATCAATGGAAAGTGCTGCAAAAGTCTCCACTGAAAAGCAGTTTTTTTTTTGAAATAAAAGTTTAAAACTTTAATAACCTCAGAAATATAGGTTGGAATGTGACGGGTAGATATTTATCCCGTCGAGGAAACAAATGTGAGTAGCATGTGTGAAAATGGGAAGGCTGTGGCTAAGCGTTTTGGAAGAAGATACAAATTAAGGAGATTAAAAGAAAGCCAACATAACCCTGCATACACACAGAAATTTAGAATGTTAAGGACAAAAGGAAGAGTTTTAGTATAATACTAGACTAAGTGGGACCCGTTGGGTCCCAGCATCAAACAGGAGGGCTGGTCATCAACGCAATATTTCACCTCTCCACAATTCCAATATTGCTCACCAGTGGAGACAAACTTTTTTAAAAGGCGAGGCAAACAATTGGGCAGCAGCCACCTGACAACCAAAATTACCCAATTGTTTGCCTCGCCTTTTTAAAAAGTTTGTGTTCACAAAATGAATTTTGGTTGTCGGGTGGCTGCTGCCCAATTGTTTGCCTCGCCTTTTTAAAAAGTTTGTGTTCACAAAATGAATTTTGGTTGTCGGGTTTGGTTGCCCTAGCCATAGAACCCTTAGCAGAAAGTATAAGAGTACATCCGGGCATTCACGGTTATAATACTAAACATACCAATAACAAGATTTTGTTATATGCAGACGATGAACTTTTATATATTACCAACTCTCAAGTCAGTATCCCAAATATATTAAACCTTCTAGAACAATTGGGTTCCTTCTCAGGGTATAGAATAAACTGGAATAAAAGTGAAATGATGCCAATAAAAGCTCAAGACCCTTCACCTCCAAAATTTTCCCTTTAGAATTGTCACTGAAAAATGTAAATGCCTTGGAGTTTATGTGACTAGAAAATATACCTCTCTATTCCAAGCAAATTTTCCACCATTAATTACTAAATTAAATGCCCTTATTCAATTTTGGAAACCACTCCCAATTTCCCTTATAGGTAGAGTAAATGCCATAAAGATGATTTTCCACAACTCCTATACCTATTTCAATCAATACCGATTTATCTCCCTAAAAGGTTTTTTTTAAACTTGACTCTGTTATTACAAATTTTATGTGGGATTATAAAACCCATAGAATTCACAAACGACATTTATGTAAACCTAAAGAAAATGGTGGATTAGCACTCCCCAATTTTCTTTTCTACTATTGGGCAACTAATATTAAAAGTTTAATCGACTGGATGGATGATACATGTCAACAGGTAAACTGGTTAAAAATGGAGGGAAGACTGTTAGCCTTTTAATATAGGCGCGATTCTTCTTTCTCCAATACATCTGAATAAATCAACGTATGAGCAAAATACGATAATTCATAGCACCCTACGAATTTGGAAACAGTTGAAATCAAGTCTCAAACTGAGAAATTTCTCTCTCCTTTTACCAATCGCTAACAATCCCTTGTTTAAACCGTCTACTTTAGATAAGGTGTTTGCACAATGGAAAAACTCAGGAATCAAAACGCTGGGAGATCTTTACGAGAAGGGAATTTTCCTTTCGTTTGAAGAATTACAGGAGAAATATCATTTGAAAGCTAGTAATTTTTTTAGATATCTTCAAATCCGAGACTTTGTGAAAACACACACACAAGACTGTAATTCTATGGGCATATATTAGACGAATGCATGAATAGAAATGCGGATACAAGTAAGTTAATGTTCTACATTTACAATACCCTTTTAACTGCACACATCCCATCTTCTGAAATGCTTAGGCGAGCATGGGAAGATGAATTGGGTTTACTAATCTCAAAGGATAGTTGGGAGGAAAGCCTTTTATACATACTGTACATTACTGCTCTCTAAATGTTAGGCACTCCCTGATACAATTTAAAATACTGCACAGACTCTATTATTCAAAGTCCAAATTGAACAAGATCTTCCCAAATGTCTCTCCTATTTGTGATAAATGTCTCCTTCAAGAAGTGTCTACAACCCATTCTTTTGCTTCCTGTACAAAGTTACAAAACTTCTGGAGGGGAATATTTGATACCTTTTCCAAAATACTTAAAATTAAATTGGACCCAGATATAAAACTGATCATATTAGGTATGTCAGAGGCCTGCTCTAAGCCAACGATATTTCAAAGACGTTTCCTCAATTACGGCCTAATAATGGCGAAAAAATGAATACTTAAATTCTAGAAACAGACCACAGTCCCCACAGTGAATATGTGGATTACAGATATGTCCGAGACACTACACTTGAAAAACATTAGGCTTGTCTTGGCGGAAAAACCAGATCAATTTCTTAAGATATGGATACCCTTTACCGAATTTTTACAACAACAGAATGGTTAAACACAAATTTAACTTTAAATCCGATGCCATGATGGGTGAGGTGGGGGGGGGGGGGGGAAGAGTCAGGGGAAAGAGGAACAAGAGATATATACAGTACTAAGGACAAATGAATGGAAGATATGCCTATATCTCCCGTTTCACTTTCCCTTGACTGTCAGTCTGAAGAAGGGTCTCGACCCGAAATGTCACCAATGCTACTCTATGTTCTTTGCTTTCATCCGTCTGTCCGCGTGTTCGCTCCCTCTTGGTGCCGGCGCTTCTCCCCTCAGACTCCGCCACACAACACACACACACACACACACACACACACACACACACACACACACACACACACACACACACACACACACACACACACACACACACACACACACACACACACAGCATGTCTGGCAGCTCGTTGTGGGCCAAGACCATATAACCATATAACAATTACAGCACGGAAACAGGCCATCTCGACCCTTCTAGTCCGTGCCGAACACATAATCTCCCCTAGTCCCATATACCTGCGCTCAGACCATAACCCTCCATTCCTTTCCCATCCATATAACTATCCAATTTATTTTTAAATGATAAAAACGAACCTGCCTCCACCACCTTCACTGGAAGCTCATTCCACACAGCTACCACTCTCTGAGTAAAGAAGTTCCCCCTCATGTTACCCCTAAACTTCAGTCCCTTCATTCTCAAGTCATGTCCCCTTGTTTGAATCTTCCCTACTCTCAGTGGGAAAAGCTTTTCCACGTCAACTCTGTCTATCCCTCTCATCATTTTAAAAACCTCTATCAAGTCCCCCCTTAACCTTCTGGCTCCAAAGAATAAAGCCCTAAGTTGGAGCAGGGAGAAGGATGACATCAAACGGGTTATGACAGCTATAGAAAAAGTCCACCCGAAATATCACCTATTCCTTTTCTCCAGAGATGCTGCCTGATCCGCTGATTTATTCTGGCCATTTGTGTCTGCCTTTGGTTTAAACCAGCATCTGCAGTTCCTCCCTGTACAAGGTATGTGCTGTTTTAACTGAACGCATAACTGAAGTCGGGTCGGGTCAAATATAGGGTCGGGTTTACTGAAATAACGGAAGTTACGCTCCGTTGCGTACTACACGTCAGTCCATTGGATTTTGCAGGAGTGGTCTACCTTGCTCCACTCTAGTATCTTGTTACTCAACCAGACGCAACTACATTTAAGTTAGCTCTTCTTCTCCAAGAATCCTTTTTTGCTTAAGTCCACCCTCCGCCACCTCCAGTTTAAATTCCATTTGGAATATTTTGGAGGACCAAGAACCAAGAACCAAGAATCAAAACTAGAAAGTGTAATGTTAAGGTGAGAGGGGCAAAATTTAAAGGAGATATGCAAGCTTTTTTTACACAAAGAATGGTGGGTGCCTGGAATGCATAGCCTGGGGTGGTGATGAAGGTAGATACGGTAGTGGCATTTAAGAAGCTTTCTGATAGGCACATGGATACGCAGGGAATGGAGGGATATGGATCAACTGCAGGCAGGTGAGATGAATATATCATCGCATCATGTTGGGCACAAACATTGTGGTCTGAAGGGCCTGTTCCTTTTCTGTGCTGTTCTATGTTCTATGATTGCTGTGCCTTTATCTATCCTGACACTCCTTCACTTTCCTTAAGTCTTCTGAAAGATCTGTAACTGGAACAATTAGTTTAGTTTTGTCACATGTACTGACGTACATTGAAAAGCTTTTTGTTGCGTGCTATCCAGTCAAAGAAAAGACTACACATGATTACAATAGTGTACAGATACATGATCGAGGGTATAGCATTTAGTGCAAGGTAAAGTCCAATAAAATCTGATTAAAGTTTGAAGTAGGGTCTCGACCCGAAATGTCACCTATTCCTTTTCTCCAGAGATGCTGCCTGACCCACCTACTCCATTATTTTGTGTCTATCTAAAGTCTGATTGAAGATAGTTCAAAGGTCTTCAATGAGTGGACGGGAGGTCAGGACCGCTCTCAAGCTGGTGAGTGGATGGTTCAGTTCCTGATAACTGCTCGGAAGAAACTGTTGCTGAATCTGGAGGTATACGTTTTCAACCTTCTGTACCTATTGCCTGACGGGAGAGGGGCAAAGAAGGAGTGACCGGAGTGGGATTGGACGTTGATTATGCTGGAGGCCTTGCTACCACAGGCAATTACACCTATTAAACAGCATAGAGTCGTAGAGTCATAGGGTCTTACAGCATGGAAACAGGCCTTTCGGCTCAACTTGCCCACACTGGCCAACATGTCCCAGTTACACTTCCCAACTACCTACATTTGGCTCATATCCCTCTAAACCTGCCCTATCCATGTATCTGTCAAAATGTTTCATAAACTTTGCAATAGTACCTACACCTACCATCCTTTGTGTGAAAAATGTTACCGCTCATATTAAATCTTCCCCCCCCCCCCCCCCCCCCCCCCCCCCTCACCTTAAACCTATGCTCTCTGGTCCTCGATTGCCCTACTCTGGGCAAGAGACTCTGTGCGTCGACCCGATCTATTTCTCTCAAGCATAGTCTTCGTAATGGCTGTCACATCCCAAATTTGTTGCTCACACTCTAATGTTGGGAATGCGATAGAAGGGAGCCCAGAATATTTATGGAATGTTTCATCCAAGAGCATTTAATTGTCACGTGTACCGACAATTAACAATGGGAACTGGCTGCCTTCCTACTAGCATCCATCTCAATGTCGTGTCTAAGTCTTCGGCTGCAAACAAATCCTTTGGGCCCTGAATATGTGTATTTATCCTCACATTGACCCATTGCTTTATCAGTGAGAGATTTCCTCAGGGTCACATTAGGAATTTGTTTGACCCCAGCTATTTACAATATATATTAATGATTTGGACGAGGGAATTGAAT
The DNA here is from genome assembly GCF_010909765.2 of Amblyraja radiata. NCBI lineage: Eukaryota > Metazoa > Chordata > Chondrichthyes > Rajiformes > Rajidae > Amblyraja > Amblyraja radiata. The sequence continues at coordinate 81,359,284 of NC_045959.1, forward strand.
GCAACATCTCCAACTTTGCGGATGACACGAAGCTGGGGGGCAGTGTTAGCCAAAGATCTTAGAGCAGAGCAAGATGGGTTACTCTCACGCAAACGTGTAGTACGCTCATGGGCGGATTCATGGGTGATTATAGGACCCATTTTAGCGACCAAGCCCCGCCATCTTGTTCCGCCATCTTGCTCCGCCATCTTGTTCCGCCATCTTGCTTCCGGCCAAAGATCGGATCTTTGTTTCCGCAGCGGGGAGAGGGAGTGCGCGGCCCGGGGCAGCGGGGAGAGGGAGTGTGGGGCCCGGGGCAGCGGGGAGAGGGAGTGTGGGGCCAGGGGAGAAGGAGTGAGCAGCCCGGGGCAGCGGGGAGAGGGAGTGTGGGGCCCGGGGCAGCGGGGAGAGGGAGTGTGGAGCCCGGGGCAGCGGGAAGAGGGAGTGTGGGGCCCGGGGCAGCGGGGAGAGGGAGTGTGGGGCCCGGGGCAGCGGGGAGAGGGAGTGCGTGGCCCGGGGCAGCGGGGAGAGGGAGTGTGGGGCCCGGGGCAGTGGGGAGAGGGAGTGCGTGGCCCGGGGCAGCGGGGAGAGGGAGTGTGGAGCCCGGGGCAGCGGGAAGAGGGAGTGTGGGGCCCGGGGCAGTGGGGAGAGGGAGTGCGTGGCCCGGGGCAGCGGGGAGAGGGAGTGTGGAGCCCGGGGCAGCGGGGAGAGGGAGTGTGGGGCCCGGGCAGCGGGGAGAGGGAGTGTGGGGCCCGGGGCAGCGGGGAGAGGGAGTGCGTGGCCCGGGGCAGCGGGGAGAGGGAGTGTGGGGCCCGGGGCAGCGGGGAGAGGGAGTGTGGGGCCCGGGGCAGCGGGGAGAGGGAGTGCGTGGCCCGGGGCAGCGGGGAGAGGGAGTGTGGAGCCCGGGGCAGTGGGGAGAGGGAGTGTGGGGCCCGGGGCAGCGGGGAGAGGGAATGTGGGGCCCGGGGCAGCGGGGAGAGGGGCATAGGAGGGGGGGAGACGTTCTAGTGTGGGGGCAGGCGAGGGAGTGCCAGGGGGGGGGGGAGAGTTGAGGGGTGGGGATAAGGCCTAGTGTGTGTGAAGTTGCGGGGAGGTTTACAATGTTTCTTATTGAATGTCCCTTGTCTAGTCTGAAATAAAGTTCATCATTGGATCAGAAGAAATATAATTGTGTGTGTTATATGATTATATACATTTATATCACATTCATGTATGTGTGTTTATAAACATTTTATTCTTTAACAAGAATTAACAGAATTATGAACTAACAGAATTATGAATCAAACCCTATATCACACACAAAAACTTCCCCCGCAATGTCAATTACCCTGCGAGTCGGGTCGGTTCCGGTTACTACAAAATCAACTCAAACACTGCTTGTGAGCCATTTAAAAAGAAATGATTTAAAAAACATTAAAAAAGACAATTACCAGAGTCAAATGTTATTCTTGACAAGAAGTATGAACTGACAGAATTATGAGTCTAACCCTATATCACACACACAAACTGTTGCCCCGCAACATTGATTACACTGCGAGTCGGGTCGGGTCAGGTAGGCTCCGATTACTAAAATGGGCGGGGAAAAATGCCCAGGATCCCCTCCGTAGCGTACTACACGTCAGCCCATTGTATTTCGCAGGAGTAGCCCATTTTGCTCTGCTCTAAGATCTTTGGTGTTAGCTGTGAGGAGGATGCTCGGAGGCTGCAAGATGACTTGGATAGGCTGGGTGAGTGGGCAAATGCATGGCAGATGCAGTATAATGTGGATAAATGTGAGGTTATCCACTTTGGTGGCAAAAACAGGAAAGTAGACTATTATCTGAATGGTGGCCAATTAGGAAAAGGGGAGATGCAACGAGACCTGGGTGTCATGGTACACCAGTCATTGAAAGTAGGAATGCAGGTGCAGCAGGCAGTGAAGAAAGCAAATGTTATGTTAGCATTCATAACAAAAGGATTTGAGTATAAGAGCAGGGAGGTTCTACTGCAGTTGTACAGGGTCTTGGTGAGACCACACCTGGAGTATTGCGTACAGTTTTGGTCTCCTAATCTGAGGAAAGACATTCTTGCCATAGAGGGAGGACAGAGAAGGTTCACCAGACTGATTCCTGGGATGGCAGGACTTTCATATGAAGAAAGACTGGATAGACTCGGCTTGTACATGCTAGAATTTAGAAGATTGAGGGGGGATCTTATAGAAACTTACAAAATTCTTAAGGGGTTGGACAGGCTAGATGCCAGAAGATTATTCCCGACGTTGGGGAAGTCCAGAACTAGGGGTCACAGTTTAAGGATAAGAGGGAAGTCTTTTAGGACCGAGATTAGAAAATCATTTTTCACACTGAGAGTGGTGAATCTGTGGAATTCTCTGTCACAGAAGGTAGTTGAGGCCAGTTCATTGGCTATATTTAAGAGGGAGTTAGATGTGGCCCTTGTGGCTAAAGGGATCAGGGGGTATGGAGAGAAGGCAGGTACAGGATACTGAGTTGGATGATCAGCCATGATCATATCGAATGGCGGTGCAGGCTCGAAGGGCCGAATGGCCTACTCCTGCACCTATTTTCTATGTTTCTATGTTTCCACTCTGCAAACCTTTTGCTGGAAGCTTGGCATGTGCACCTCGGATTGTGGTTACATAGCAAAGCACATTCAACGTGAGGATTGGTTCTAGATAAAACACCGTTTGAGGAGGAAACAAAAGAGGTATTGAATTCAGAAACCTTTTGCCCACATTCCCGCACTACCCAGGAGTCATAGAGTCATATAGCATGGAAACAGGCCCTTCAGCCCAACTGGCCCACAACAACCAACATGTCCTATCTACAGGTACACAAAAATGCTGGAGAAACTCAGCGGGTGCAACAGCATCTATGGAGCGAAGGAGATAGGCAACGTTTCAGGCCGCAAAGAAATTAAAAGAAAAAAAAAATCCTCAAGGCTTGTCCTATCTACAATAGTCCCACCTGCCTGCATTTGGCCCATATCCCTCTAAACCAGTCCTATCCATGTACCTGTCTAAATGTTTTTTAAACGTTGCCATAGTGTGGATCATGTCTACACCAATATCAAGCACGCGTATAGAGCCATTCCCCTCCCCCAACTCGGCCAGTCAGATCATCTCTCCCTCCTGCTCTCCCCAGCCTACACCCCCCTCAGACGCAGTGCCAGGCCCACCATAAAGTTTGTAACAACCTGGCCTGAAAATGCACTCTCCAAACTACAGGAGTGCTTCATACAGACAAACTGGGACATATTCGAACACCAGGATCTGGAAACATTCACAGGAACGGTACTGGACTATATCAAGTTCTGCATCGGAAACGTGACTGTGGACAAAAACATTCAGGTTTTCCCAAACCAGAAACCCTGGATGTCCAGCCAGGTCCGCACACTCCTCAGAGCCCGCGATGCTGCCTTCGGGTCAGGTGACAGAGCTCTGTACAGGGCTGCTCGAGCCGATCTGGAAAGTGGAATTAAAAAAGCCAAGGCGGACCATAAGAGGAGCATAGAGTCCCACCTGTCCAGCAATAATACACGGGAGGTATGGCGGGGCATACAAGACATCACAAACTACAGAGGCTGTGCCACAACGACAGAAGACCTGAGTGCGCCGCTGGCAGAGAAGCTAAATTGCTTCTTTTCCCGCTTTGAAACATCACAACAGCAGCACTCACCTGCTACAGCCCTGCTCCCACCCTCACCTGGCTCCTGTACTACTCCACTCACTGTAAGGGAGCACGATGTCAGACGGGTGCTCCTGGCAGTGAACCCCAAGAAGGCTGCCGGCCCAGATGGAGTACCTGGTAAGGTGCTCAAAGCGTGTGCCCACCAGCTCACCATCATCTTCACCAGAATCTTCAACCTCTCCCTGGACCAGGCAGTTATCCCGTCCTGCCTAAAATCAGCCACAATCGTCCCAGTGCCGAAGAAGTCTCCCATCACCAGCCTAAATGATTACCGTCAACTCCGGTAATCACGAAGTGCTTCGAGAGATTGGTCCTCCAGCACATCAAGGACTATCTCCCTCCAGACTTCGACCCCCACCAATTCGCCTATCGCCCAAACAGATCCACAGAAGACGCCATCACCGTAGCTCTCCACTCTGTGCTGAGCCACCTGGAGCTGGGGCAGATCTACGTCCGGATGCTCTTTGTGGATTACAGCTCAGCTTTCAATACTATCATTCCGGACATTCTCATCGACAAACTGGTCACTCTCGGCCTCCCCACTCTCACATGTGCCTGGATAAAGGACTTCCTCACCAACCGGCCCCAGACTGTGAGACTCGGCCCCCACCTCTCCTCCACTCGCATGTTGAGTACCGGCTCCCCACAGGGCTGTGTGCTAAGCCCCCTCCTATACTGTCTCTACACCCACGACTGTAGTCCGGCCCACAACAACAACCGCATCGTCAAGTTTGCTGACGACACTACAGTAGTCGGACTCATCTCAAGGGGAGACGAGGCAGCCTATAGAGAGGAAGTCCTGAAGTTGACAGCCTGGTGCTCAGAAAACAACCTGGCTCTGAACACCAAGAAAACAAAAGAGCTCATTGTCGACTTCAGGAGGCACAGCACCGACTTAGCCCCCCTATACATCAACGGCGAGTGTGTGAAGAGGGTCTACACCTTCCGGTTTCTCAGCGTCCTCATCTCCGCTGACATCTCCTGGACAGACAACATCACAGCGGTCATCAAGAAGGCTCAGCAGTGGCTGCACTTCCTGAGGGTCCTCAGGAAGCACAACCTGGACCTCCAACCTGCTGCTGACCTTCTACCGCTCGTCCATTGAGAGCCTGCTGACATACTGCATTAGAGCATGGTACGGCAGCTGCACCATGGCAGACAGGGAGAGGCTTCAGAGGGTAGTTAGGGCAGCACAGAAGATCATTGGCTGCCCTCTCCCCTCCCTGATGGACATTTACACCTCCCGCTGCCTCAGCAGGGCGAAGAACATCATCAAGGACAGCTCTCATCCTGCATTTGGCCTGTTCGACCTGCTGCCCTCAGGGAGGCGCTATAGGTGCATCAGAACAAGGACAAACAGACTCAAGAACAGCTGCTTTCCAAAAGCCATAACCTCCCTGAACTCACACATGTACTGACTTCACAGCCTAACCCCCGGACTTCCATTTATCCACCTACTGTAATTTGTACTGTAACTGTAATTTTTTTTTAATATGTGCAATAACCCATACTGTATATAGGAATCCTATTTATTCACTCTATTCATTCATTGTCTTTTTATAGATATGTATATAGCGCCGCAGAACTGTGCACCTTATCCCCCCCCCCCCCCCCCCCCTCCCCCCTTTGTTTTGTTTTTTGTTTTTTGCACTAATTACATGTCTGCACTGAGTAGGAGCTGCTTTTAATCTCATTGTACATGTGTATAGTGACAATAAAATGGCATTCTATTCTACTTGCCTCAACTACCTCCTCCGGCAGCTCATTCCATTCACCCACCACCGTTTGTGTGCAAAAGGTAACACTCAGGTTCCTAATAAATCTTTCCCTCACCACCTTAAAACTATGTCTGGTTCTCAATTCCGCTATTCTGGGCAAGAGACTCAATCTATTCCTCTCATGATTTTGTACTGCTCTATAAAATCACACCTCATCCTCCAGCGCTCCAAGGAATAGAGTCCCAGCCTACTCAACATCTCCCTATAGCTCAGGCCCTCGAGTCCTGGCAACATCCTTTGTAAATCATTTCTGTGCCCTTTCCAGCTTGACAAGGAGCTGGGAGCTTCCTCCACCAAGTGGCCTTATCCATCATTATGTTGGAAAACATTAATTGTAATGTACAGGAAACCTTAGTTGTGATTTCTTGGTATTTCTCTCCTTGAGCGTTATTCAACATTTTAATTGTGGCTGGGTAAACAGTTCATTTAAACTTAAACCAAACTCAGCTGACATCCACGCATGGATGTTTCTCTAGAATTTAAATTAGATTTGTTTATTGTCACATGCACCAAGATACAGTGCATCGAGCTCCAATGCATCGAGCACATCACTGGACTTTTCACTTTTGTAAATGGCACCAAAATATGACAAATCGTGTATATGTGAGCTGTTCAACACAAATGTTGCTGTGCAGTGCATACGTGACAACAAAGAACCATTCTATATTCTATAACCATTCTATATTCAAAATGTAGGCTCACTGCCACCTTCTCAAAGGTATTTAATGACCGGCAATGAGCAATATCCACATAAGGACACGAAGTGCTGGAGTAACTCAGCAGGTCAGGCAGCATCTCTGGAGAGCTGGAGACCTGGAAAGTATGCCTCCCCATGTTCTCTAGTGATACCACCTGACTTACTGAGTTACTCCAGCACTCTGTGTCCTTTTGTGTATTAACCAGTATCTGCAGTTCTTTGGTTCCAGCAATATCCACATTCTGTGAATAAAAAGGCACACTCTGGTTGTGTTGAAGCTGGAGCTGCCTTTGGAGTCAGTGTAGTCATAAAACATAGGGTATAATGCAGCAATGCGCCATTGAACCAGTATATAATAGTTCAATCAAGCTTCCTCCCACTACTCTCCTACCAGCCATGTAGCACATCTGTTGGTAAATAGCCAATCTAACACTTAACATAACAAGAGAAAGTGGTTAAAAATTCTCAGCAGGTCAAGCGGCTCCACACTGTGATGGTGGAAAAGGCTAATTCAGACCTGGCAAGATGCCTGGATAATCCAAAGCCATTTGAAAGCTCATGCATAACCAATTATATCCGGCACATTGCACACACACTTAACACCTTAATTGTCCAGCCATAAGTCACTTGGCTGTTTAATTTTGAGAGAAGATAGATACAAAATGCAGGAGTAACTCAGCGGAACAGAAAGCATCTCTGGAGAAAAGGAATGGGGGACTTTTTGAGTCAAGACCCTTCTTCAATCTTGACCTGAAACGTCACCCATTCCTTCTCTCCAGAGATGCTGCCTGACCTGCTGAGTTTAATCCAGCATTTTGTGTCTATCTATAGTGTAAACCAGCATCTGCAGTTCTTCCCTACACATAACTCTTTGAGAGATCGGAATTTTGAAACAACAAAATTAAATGTAGTGTGCACAACATTTATAACTAGCAATATTTTATAAAACCATGTGGAAGAAGGAACTGCAGATGCTGAAAATAATGATAAGAACACAAAATGCTAGATTAAACTCAGCAGGTCAGGCAGCATCTCTGAAGAAAAGGAATAGGTGACGTTTCAGATCGAGACCCTTCATGAGTGAGAGTCAGGGAGGGGGACACTGGAGGTAGGGAAGGTACAGAACAAAGCAGAGCCTGCATCAATGACTTGGGAAAGGTGGAGACCACAATGGTCCATTGTTGGCTGGGGACGAGATGATAACGAAGGAATACAAACAGTGAAATTAGCAAAACTAGGGTGGGGGTGATGGCAGAGAGAGGGGTTACAAGGGTTACTTGAAGTTGGAGAAATCAATTTTCATATCACTGGGTTTTAAGCTGCAATGCATGTTAATGACGAAAATAGAGTCTGCTTGTAAAAACACCCGAAGCAGAGGAAGGAGTTCAGCTGACAGCCTTTCAGAAAAAGACTCAAAGTTCTGGAGTAACTCAGCGGGTCAGGCAACATCTCTGGAGGACATGGATAGGCGATGTTTTGGGTCAGGACCCTAATGATTCATGTGGAGGAAAGTGTTGGTGGAAGTTGATTGGATGAGAACATACAATGCAAGATTAGCAAGTTTGCAGATGATACAAAAGTGGGTGGTTTTGCAGATAATGAAGATGGTTGTGAAATATTGCAGTAGGATCTTGACCGATTAGCCAGGTGGGCTGAGGAATGGTTGATGGAATTTAATACAGAGAAGTGTGAAGTGTTGTATTTTGGTAGGGCTCTGGGGAGTATTGGAGAGCAGAGGGATCTAGGAGTGCAAGTGCATGGTTCCTTAAAGGTGGAGTCGCAGGTACACAAGGTGATCAAAAAGGGCGTTTGGCACATTGGCCTTTATCAGTCAGAGTATTGTGGCTGAATAAGGATCTTGACCCAAAACGTCACCCATGCCTTCTCTCCAGAAATGCTGCCTGTCCCGCTGAGTTACTCCAGCCTTTTGTGTCTATTGAGTGTATACCTGTAAGTTGGGAGGTCATGTTGCAGTTGTATAAGCCATTGGTGAGGCCGCATTTACAATATTCAGTTCTGGGCACCATTCTATAGAAAATATGTTATCAAACTGGAAAGGGTACAGAGAAGATTTACAAGGTTGATGCCAGGGCTAGAGGGTGTGAGCTAGAGAAAGAGGTTGAGAAGGTTGGGAGTGCAGGAGGATGAGGGGTGATCTTATTGAGCTGTATAAAATCATGAGAGGAATAGATCAGGTAGATGCACAAAGTCTCTTGCCCAGAGTAGGTGAATCCAGGGGCGGAAATCCCGGGGGGCGGGCCAGGGGGGACACGCCTCCCCCCCCCCCCCCCCCCCCCCGTTTTGAAAGGTGGGGGATGAGCCCCCCCCCATTTTTTGTAATCCGGATTTTAAAACCCGGTGAAATCTCCGCTTTCCGTGAGACAGTGGAGGTGGGACTGATGATCGAGGGAGGGCGCCGATTGGACGAGAAAGACGTTGGTCAGCAGGCAATGGGGGCGGGACATGATGGTTCAGCGCGAAGATTGGAGGAGGGAGGTGTCGGTCAGGGAAGTAAGGGGGTTGGACTAAGGATAGAGCGCGGTGATTGGAGGAGGGAGACGTCCGTGGAGCAAAGATCATGGAGCAGAGCTTGAATTGCATGCGCAGGTCATAGGTCACAAGCGAAAAACACTCTCGGCAGCCCTGGACACAGACCTGCGCCTCATCCGCAGCCAGGATCGATCCCGGGTCTCCGGTGCTGCAATCGCTGCCGAACCGCCACTGGACCATTCCCGTCCCCACCCGTGTGGCCCCACGCCCAGGGGTAGCCAGAGACATTGAGTGTCAGACGGGAGCAGTGCCTCCAGACCCACAGCCAGCGCAGAGAAGCAGCGCTAAACCCAGCTCAACCCTGCCTGTTTAAGAAGAAACTGCAGATGCTGGAAAAATCGAAGGTAGACAAAAATGCCGGAGAAACTCAGTGGGTGAGGCAGCATCCATGGAGCGAAGAAATAGGCAACATTTCGGGTCGAAACCATTCTTCAGGCTGATGAAGGGTTTTGACCCGAAATGTCACCTATTCCTGGTCCGTATCGAACTTCTCCAAATGCGAACGCTTCAAGTTACGCTTCTTGTGTGGTGGAAAGGGAAGGGGGGGGTGGGGGGGGAATGCTAGGATAAAATACCATATATTTGCATTTATATAGCGATCCTGCTGCAAAATTTTTAAGTTGAGAGTTGTATTGTATTTCAAAGTGGGAATTGGATGATAGGGACAGAGATGCTACACAGAGATTTTGATAGGAAGGAAACGTTTCAGCAGCTGAGTAAAAGATTGGTCAAATGGTAGGTTCAATGAAGATCGGGTGAGGAGGATTGGGGGTGGGGGAAAAGTATCTATAGCTTGGGACTTGCCTAAATACGTACTGAGATGGATTATCATTCCACACCAAATTTCTTAGACAATAATACCTTTTATGTAATTATCAAAACATTTTGCTGGATATGGATCAACAGACTCTGTATGGTACATGCTCGTAAATTTGTAAAACAAATGTTATTCTTTAAGTACTGTTGTTTCTGGGATGGGATGACTGATAACAAATAACCTACATTCTATATTTTGTCATAATGTGACTGAAACAATGGCATATTTTGTGATATTTATTGTGATAGAATGATACAACTGAGTTTGGGCAAGATATTACCTTGCGGCTCTAAAGTGGGAAGCGGCTGTAAAAGGCAGCGCTGCTTGGGGGGGGGGGGGAGTTCCTTTCAGAGCGTGTGGGTAGTCTGTCCAGGGGTAAAGTTGCGGGGAGAGCAGGAGCATTGAGAAGGAGGGAGTTGGCCCGGGGATCATCCAGCTCAAGAGCGGGTCAGCGGGCGATGGATAACAGAACAGCGGGCGGTGGAGCTTACTCCATATGTCAGTGCGAGTAACCTCAATTGATCCCTTGTTCGCGCTAACATAGGAGTAAGCTCCACCGCCCGCTGTGATGTTATCCATCACCCCCTGACCCGCTCCGCTCTGTGATCTTTGCTCTTGAGCTGGTCCCCTCACTGTTCAGACAGAGAGCACTGCCAGAGGTGAGCGGGTCGGTGGAAGGCGCTAGGATGGCAGTCGGTTCCGCTGTCCGGTGATGGAGGCCGCTAGTAGCCACGCGAGCTGCTTCCTTCCCCGGCCACAAGGCGGTAGCTCCGCGCCCGGAGCGCCGCGGCAGCGGTGAGTGAGTGAGTTACTGGCATGAGCCCGACCCCCTCCTTCTCAACGCTCCTGCCCTCCCCGCAATTTTACCCCTGGCTCTGAAAGGAACTTCCCCCGAATTGGTCCCTTGATAAATTGAACTAGTATTAAGATGACAACTGATTCATGTTGTCCCGGTGTGCTCCCGTTTTTCCCACCATCTTTCCACATGCCGTCACCCTCCACCCCCCACCCATTCAGAAAGATGGAGACTTGAAAGCTGTGGGAAAATTGAATTGGTACTTTATTTATTTTTATTTTTATTTTTACGGAGAGAACGGAGAGAACTGCACATGCGCGGTTTAAGATTTTGTTTTAAAAGCCGACTGACTGTCATATTACTCATGACACGTGACTTATTTATAATCATTTATTTATATTTCTATGAAAAAATTTCCCAATTGGGCCCCGCACCTCCTAAGGCCGGCCCTGGCTACACACACACTCATGTTGGAGTCTAAAACATGAATGATTTATTTCCAAGTCAACGGTTACTGACTGATTTACTGAGCATGTGCGAGAATGAGCAAAGCTCATATGCATAAATTACAGGGATATTGCCGAGAAGAGAATGTCAAAATATTATCTGTTAAAAGCAAAATAGGTCAATATTTCGATATAATATTCAAGATAAAAAGTTAAAAAAAAGTAAAACAGAAACAGAAACAACTTGAAGCACACGGTATTGGGGGTTCAGTATTGATGTGGATAGAGAACTGGCTGGCAAACAGGAAGCAAAGAGTAGGAGTAAACGGGTCCTTTTCAGAATGGCAGGCAATGACTAGTGGGGTACCGCAAGGCTCAGTGCTGGGACCCCAGCTATTTACAATATATATTTATGATTTGGACGAGGGAATTGAATGCAACATCTCCAAGTTTGCAGATGACACGAAGCTGGGGGGCAGTGTTAGCTGTGAGGAGGATGCTAGGAGGCTGCAAGGTGACTTGGATAGGCTGGGTGAGTGGGCTAGTGCATGGCAGATGCAGTATAATGTGGATAAATGTGAGGTTATCCACTTTGGTGGCAAAAACAGGAAAGTAGACTATTATCTAAATGGTGGCCGATTAGGAAAAGGGGAGATGCAACGAGACCTGGGTGTCATGGTACACCAGTCATTGAAAGTAGGCATGCAGGTGCAGCAGGCAGTGAAGACAGCGAATGGTATGTTAGCATTCATAGCAAAAGGATTTGAGTATAGGAGCAGGGAGGTTCTACTGCAGTTGTACAGGGTCTTGGTGAGACCACACCTGGAGTATTGCGTACAGTTTTGGTCTCCAAATCTGAGGAAGGACATTATTGCCATAGAGGGAGTGCAGAGAAGGTTCACCAGACTGATTCCTGGGATGTCAGGACTTTCATATGAGGAACGACTGGATAGACTCGGTTTGTACTCGCTAGAATTTAGGAGATTGAGGGGGGATCTTATAGAAACTTACAAAAGGGGTTGGACAGGCTAGATGCAGGAACATTGTTCCCGATGTTGGGGAAGTCCAGAACAAGGGGTCACAGCTTAAGGATAGAGGGGAAATCCTTTAGGACCGAGATGAGAAAAACATTTTTCACACAGAGAGTGGTGAATCTCTGGAACTCTCGGCCACAGAAGGTAGTTGAGGCCAGTTCATTGGCTATATTTAAGAGGGAGTTAGATGTGGCCCTTGTGGCTAAAGGGATCAGGGGGTATGGAGAGAAGGCAGGTACGGGATACTGAGTTGGGTGATCAGCCATGATCATATTGAATGGCGGTGCAGGCTCGAAGGGCCGAATGGCCTACTCCTGCACCTATTTTCTATGTTTCTATGTAACAGCGTCTACTCACATTGCCACTGTTCCGTGTACTGTACTGCAGGTTACAAGATCAAGCTAGATCAGGGCTGCCAACTCTCACGCTTTGAGCGTGACACTCACGCATTTCAGCCAATTCTCACGCCCTCACGCTGAAGACGGAATTCTCACACTGACAGGCTGTCTTCAGTCCCTGCACAGCAAAGATCCTATAGCGGAGCTATAGGATCTTTGCTGCACAGTTTGGCTCTTTGCGCCACATGATGGCGATCAGCACGGATTGGGGAAGCGCGTCGGTCCTGGGCAGCGGGTGTCAGCGCTTTTGTGCGCCGTCTGCGAGCGCTGCCCTTCCGGCTGCCGCGGCAACCTCGCTCCCTAGCTCCCCCCCTCCTGTCCAAAGGTCTTATAGCTCCGCTATAGGATCTTTGCTCCTGCCGTTCAACTCACACGGCAGCGCCAGCGCCGCCAATCCACACTACACCGTGCCCGCCAGACTCCCCATTGGGTGGCCCGGGAAAGAGAGGGAGGGGAGAAAGAGAGAGAGAGAAAGAAAAAAAGGGAGGGATGGAGGCAAAGAGAGACAGGGGGAGGGAATTTAGAAAGGGGATGAAGGAAAGGAAGGAGAAAGGGGAGAAAGAGGAAGCATGGGGAAAAAGAGGGAAGGTGAGGAAAGAGGGGGAGGGGAGGAAAGAGAGGGAGGGGGGAAGGAAAGGTGTGTGTGTCTGTTTCCCTGTGTGTGTGTCCCTGTGTGTGTGTGTGTGTGCCTCCCTGTGTGTGTGTGTGTGTGTGTGTGTGTGCCTCCCTGTGTGTGTGTGTCTCCCCGTGTGTGTGTGTGTGCCTCCCTGTGTGTGTGTGCGTGTCTCTGTGTGTCTCCTTGTGTGGGTGTGTGTCTCCCTGTGTGTGCGTGTCTGTCTCCGTGTGTGCATGTGTGTCTGTGTGTGTCCCTGTGTGTCCCTGTGCCTCCCTGTGTGTGTGTGTGTGTCTCCCCGTGTTTGTGTGTGTGTGCCTCCCTGTGTGTGTCTCCTTGTGTGTGTGTGTCTCTCTCTGTGTGTCTCCCTGTGTGTGTGTGTGTGTGTGTGTGTGTCTCCCTGTGTGTGTGTGTATCCCTGTGTGTGTGTCTCCCTGTGTGTGTGTGTGTGTGTCTCCCTGTGTGTGTGTGTGTGTCTCCCTGTGTGTGTGTGTGTGTGTCTCCCTGTGTGTGTGTGTGTGTGTCTCCCTGTGTGTGTGTGTGTCTCCCTGTGTGTGTGTCTGTCTGTCTCCCTGTGTGTGTGTGTCTGTCTGTCTCCCTGTGTGTGTGTGTGTCTGTCTCCCTGTGTGTGTGTGTGTGTGTGTGTCTGTCTCCCTGTGTGTGTGTGTGTGTGTGTGTCTGTCTCCCTGTGTGTGTGTGTGTCTGTCTCCCTGTGTGTGTGTGTGTCTGTCTCCCTGTGTGTGTGTGTGTCTTCCTTTGTGTATGTGTCTCCCTGTGCGTCTGTTGTCACATCCTGGCCTTAGACAGGGCTGCCAACTCTCATGCTTTGAGCGTGAGAGTCACACATTTCAGCCAATTCTCACGCTGATGACAGAATTCTCACGCTGTCTTCAGTCCCTGCACAGTTTGTCTTTTTGCGCCACATCACAACGATCTGTGCGGTCTGTGGAAGCGCGTCAGTTGGCGGCTGTGAGTGACGTCGTATCTCTTCTCTTCTTTCTTGGTTGGATGTGCAGCCGCCGACAACATGAAGCAGCCGGTGATAAAACTAACCAGGTGAACCGGTTGTAAAACATGGGGAGGACCACAATGAGGCCAAACATCTAGGACAGGGTTCGGCAACCTACGGCACACGGGCTGAATCCGGCCCGTAACCCGAAAAACCACGTTTTTTTTCAATTCGTTTTTGCAGGGTCGGGGCAGGCGAGCCGACCTGAGAACTGCAGTCAGTCCCTGGGACGCAAGCTGATCTGGGAATGGCAGCCAATCCCTGGGCACGCAGAATGCCAACTTGATCATTATGGACAAATTGGGCCAGCCACGTACATGTTGTATAACTCTATGAAGATCTGAATGGGCGTAGAATGACCATTTAAGCAAAATTGCCCCCACTTTCCCAATTTTGATTCTTGAGATTAATATCCCTTTGCTCTGTTAACAGCGTTAAAGTACTTATGAGGTCGAGTCAGGAAAGGGAACATGTTATTTCTTTTTTGTTTGCTTTAATTTGTTAGTTGATTGTTTGTTCAGTGCCATCATTTCTGAAATGGTCTTAAAGTAACTTAACTGTTATAAAGCAGTAATAAGTGATTTTTGTCCAAGCAATTGGAACTTGCATAAAATGTTTGCATTATTAGCAGGACTGCCAACTCTCACGCATTGAGCGTGAGACTCATGCATTTCACAAAATTCTCATGCTCTCACGCTGATCACAAAATTTCTCACGCTCAAATATCTGCGGGTGCTGAAAGTTCAAAATAAAGCAAAAATTGTTTTAGAGGTGAGTAAAAACCATGAGGGGAATATCAGGTGAATGCATAGTCTTTTTCCCAAGATATGTGATTCAAGCACTAGAGGGGATTGGTTTAAAGCAGGGCTATCAAACTACCGGCCTGCGGGATGATTTTGGGGGGGGGGGGGAAAGTAGTTTAGTTTCTCCCATGCAGATGGTGTGATAGGTGAGACACGGCGGCGGTGGTCCCAGCACCAACCCCCCTCCCCCTTCCCCCCTGAGGCACGGCACACACCTCCCACCCTCACTTCCGGCGGCTCTATGTCCGTCGACCGCTCAGTCCACACCCCATGGAGTTTTAACCCCGGCCCGGAGCCAGGAGCGGACCGGGTGAGTGGGGGCGTTGGTGCCGCCTCCGGAGCCTACTATGGGAGGGGGAACCCCCCCTCCCACACCCTCCACCCCTCGATCGCTACGCTCCCTCGCAATTTCTCACTCTCAACTCTCACCCAATGTTGGCAGCCCTGAGCTAGATAGAAAGCCACAGTGCCATACAACACAGAAGCAGATCATTTCCCCCACTGTGCATATACTGGCTCTGATCATTTTGAATGGGAAAGTGGGCTCAATGAGCAACATGGCCTGCTCCTGTTCCATTTGTTGGTCTCAGTGCTTTCTTTCTATATCTCAATAATTCAGAGGATTATGTCAAGAACAATTATTTGTCATATGCACTGGAACAATATCATTCTCGCTGCAGTTAGAGTTGCACATTGGTGCAGCGGCAGAGTTGCTGCCTCGTGGTGCTAGAGACCCGGGTTCAATTCCAACAGCAGGAGCTGTCTGTGCAGTTTGCACATTCTCCCTGTGACCGCATGGGTTTTCTCTGGATACGATACGATAGAACTTTATTTATCCCAGGAGGGAAATTGGTACCCTGGTTTCTTCCTATATTGCAAAGACGTGCGAATTTGTAGGTTAATTGACTTCTGTAAATTGTCTCCAGGGTGCAGCAAAGAACTAGCATATGGGTGATCGTTGGTCAATGCGGACTTAGTTGGCCGAAGGGCCTGTTTCCATGCTATATCTCTAAACTGAGCTAAACCTTTATAGGCATGTTAAATGCAAAATTTGACAAATGAATATACCATCAATTATTATTTATGATAGGCAAGCCAGATTGTGATAATGCAAGTCAAAATACACTTTGTAATGTAAATCCATGGTAATTTGGTGCTGAGGTAGAATTATGGTTAGGGTTGTGCAGGGTGTGTTGCAAGTAGCATGGCTGTGGGACCTGTCTATTAGGTCAGGCTCTACGATCTGAGAAAGAAAAACTGAGCTAAAATCACAGATGGATGACAGCCAGCAAAAATGTACAACAAGGATCTCACAGTCCTGCTATGTACTTAATGCTGCTACTCCGCAAAGCTCTTTTAGATTTTCTGATTCTGATGATTAATTGAAATGACAAATAACGAACAGTAATAAAACACAAGGAAAATATCAAATAGTCACATCAAATCTGTCTGCGTTGATATGCTTCGGAAGGAACTGCAGATGCTGGTTTACACCGAATATAGACACAAAATACTGGAGTAACTCAGCGAGACAGGCAGCATCTCTGGAGAGAAGGGATGGGTGACCTTGAGGAGAGTCTGAAGAAGAGTCTTGAATCGAAATGTCATCCATTTCTTCTCTCCAGAGATGCTGCCTATCCCGCTGAGTTACTCCAGCATTTTGTGTCTTATCTCTGTCTGCGTTGATATGCTACCAGCGTCAGGAGATAGGACCATTTGTCATGCACAATGCGCGCTGTCCGGTGAGTCCTGGCGGAGACGCCGGCGGGCGGGCGTTGTTGTGCAGCAAAGATCCTATAGCAGAGCTCAGCTATAGGAGCGTTGTTGTGCAGAGCTCAGCTATAGGAGCGTTGTTGTGCAGAGGCCGGGCTCGGGGAGGGGTTTAAATGTAGGACCAGGGGGGCAAGATGGCGGGTAGGGGAGAGCTGGCGCTTCTTTATTTATTTAATTAATCGTTACACCGCCGTAGAAACCATCCGTTCGCCCCCACCTCGCATGCAACAATTGCAGTTGTGTTTTATTTTGTTAATCTACAACTCTATGTTGTAATTTTTTTAATAAAGTTTAAAAAAAACCTCTTAAGAGGACAAAAAAAACTTAGTTGTGGAATGTTCTGGAGTTGTTAAATTCCTAAAATCTCTTCTTAGTTTCGGGCTCGGTTTTTGAAATGATTTTGTTTTCCACCCAATTTGTTGCAGATTTGTCGCTGGTGCAGGAGGAGCTGCAGGAGGATCTGGACGGATGTGAGTGGGGCTGGAGATCAGGGGCGGGATCCGTCCGGGGGTCGGGGTTTGGCCTGTGCTGGGATCCAGGGGCTGCAGGTGGGAGTCACAAGGCCGAGGGACGACCTTTCCCTTCCTATTTCCCCCACCCCTTGCTTGCTCGACCCCTTCTTGCCGTGGGCCGCCCTGTCTCTCCACCCCTCCTTCTCTCCACTCCCCACCTTCCCTCCCGTTCCCTGACCCGAGGGCTGCCCCCTCCCCGGGGCCCTCCACGACCTGAGGGACCCCCGGCCACTCCTCTACCCGGGCCTGAAGGCCGCTCATTGCCCCCGACCCTTCCCCTCCTGGCCCGATGGGTCGACCCATTCCCTCCTCGGGCCCGAAGGCCGCTCCTTGCCCCCTCCCGAGCCCCCCTCCCCCGGCCCGAGAGGCCGAGCCTTCACCTTGGTTGAATCAAGGGATATGGAGGAAAAAGCAGGATCATGGTACTGATTTTAGATGATCGGCCATGATCATATTGAATGGCGGTGCTGGCTCGAAGGGCCGAATTACCTACTCCTGCACCTATTTTCTTTCTATGTTGAAGGCCGCTCCCCCGGCTATCCTGCGCCATCGTCTCGGGCTCTTCCCCTGCACACCCCCACTGCCAAAAATGGGGTTGACTTCAGCAGCTGGAGCGGAAAATAAACCCGAAAACGCCCTAAAAACAAATACCACCCGACCGGTTGCCTGCTGAATAAGATTCACGTTGTCAGGCACAGTGCGAGCGGGCAGACGTGTCGAGACGTTGTCACTTTTTGAAAATGCTTCAAGTGTTTGGGTTTATTGTTTTCAAGGGAATGTAGTTGGCAGAAGGAGAGGAGCTGAAGTACAAGGAATTAGGAAATATGTATTTAAAATAAGTGTTAAAAAGCTTAGGTTTGTGTTAAAAGTGGATCATTTTGAATATAAAGTCAGTAGCAGCACATTGAACGCAATGGTTCTCTAATCGGTTAGCTGAAGTTGTCTGTTGTCACATTGTCTTCCTGTTGAAAATGTTTGGTGGAGTGTAATTTTTTAGCAGGGTTTGCCCAGCTTGATGCCTGCGTTGAGTTGCGCAATCAAAATACTTGGCAGACCACTGGCATCCAGTTGATTTTTTTTCCTCCCTCCGATTATTTTTAAGGTGCTGTCTGACTCCATGCTGGGTTGAACCTACGGGTGCCCTCCAATATTTAGTCCAAGTGCCCATTTTTCATATGTGACTTGGATGGTGAGTGGCAGCAGGCTGTCCAACTGCATCATATACCAGGCCTGATCCTATCCTTATCTGCTTTGCCAGTTTTCAGTAGGTAACTAGTCACAATTAAACTTCCTTCTTTGGCCCAAAAGTGTTGTCAATGTGGTTGAACGTCCAACAAGTTTCACAGAAGAAATTTAGGAAGTTGAGCACTTTAATTGTTTTTTTTTAATTATTTGACATAGGCTGTCAAAATGGCAGCATGAATTGTTGGCTCTGTAAGGAAAACATTAGTGTATTATTGGATTAATGAATGTTTTCTTTTTTTTTTAAATTGAGTAAGAATGTAGTGCAGTTTGTTTTGAAATTTGAAATCTGTGCATTAACCATTTGTTAGTGATCACTTTTAGTTAGTGATCACTGATTTTTGATTGTCCTTCACATTTCATCAATCAGATTGTCTAAAATGTATATACACTAGTCCTTGATATTTGAGAGAGTTAGAACAAAATTCACACAGATAAAGTAAACATGAATGTAGTGAGACCAACTGATGTTACCATTAAGGGTGCAAAGTATACAGCAGCCTGTCCCTCCATGAATCTACCAACCTGCATTATATTCCTGCTTTGCTACAACCTCAACCCATCCATAATCCTGACCCTAACTCTGAAATGTGCGCTTGGCACATAGTACTGATTCCAGAATGAGCCTGAAATCCATCTACGTCCCTGACCCCTGGTGTTCCCAATTCAGACCTTGACTCCAACCACACATTCCAGATACTGGCTCCAACTGCAAGCCTACTTGCATTCCTGACCTCTGTTGTTCCCGATCCTGGCTGCACATTATTGATATTTTATTATTTGCCAGCACAAGACATCAAAAGCAACCTGTCTCAAAGCAAACAGGATTCACTGGATATGATGAGAGAGAATTCTGAATGAATGCACTATATTTATTTATAATTAATGCTTTACAAAGGCCAGTGTTGCGAGTACACAGATCGTAGGTGTCATGATCTGTACATCTTCAGTGGCCAATGTCTAAAGCAACTAATAATTGTTAAAATAAATGTATAGGAATACAGTTGTTGGACCAAAGGATGGTCAAGGTCTATCTAATTTGTTTTCTATCAACCTGATTGTTACATGAAAGATGGTAGATGGAACGAGTATTTTTGTATGTTATCCACAGAAGCATTTTTTAATTTAATGTACAAACACAGGTGATATGTCATTTTTAACACTTTAAAAGCTTGCTAAATATTTATAAACCTTGTGGAAGTGCTGTAGAATGAATCTTTGTTGTTCGAGCTTGTGAATCAGTGGACCTCAGATTTGCATCAGATTTTTCTCTACTGGTGATTTCCTGTTATCAGCTGGGTCATTTTGGGGGAGGCATTGTAAATTGCAAAAGTGTGGATAACTTGGATATAGTTGACGATCTTGTTTTGTACACTTCAAGTGGCATTGGCAGAATCCTGAAATATTTCACCTGTTTTTCAACGTTTACCAGAGATGATGGATAGAATTTCTTAAACCGAGTATCAATTTGAAATATATGGGAGAGGAGCATGCAATGAAGGAAATTGCCTATATATTAGAATCCCTCCGTTCTAGGTAGATATGGGAAAGGAGGATGACTTGTGTTATACTGCGTATGTGCTTTGTGGAATAATTTCAGGATATCATTCTGTGAACCTAGTATTTGTAGTCTGGCAATTTCTGTGTCTCTAGATCTATGTGAAAGCAAGTTTTTTGCATGAATACCTGAAACGTTTCAGTTTTGATATATGAGATGGACATGGTGTAAAATACAGATCAGCACAAGTAAAATTGCTTCATTGCATGGACAGATTTCTCTTGACAGTAGATGTGTAGACTGTTGTCTCTCAATTGTGCATTTAGTCCCAACTTGAGTTCTCATTAATGATTGTGATATAGTTTTAGGAATGACATGGACAAACTGGATTTAAATCCATGAACGGCTTTCATCATAATTGCAATTCAAGCATTTCCTATTGGCAATTAACTTTCCAAGCCACCCATTGCTGTAATAAAGTCATTTTGAAATATCTTGGGATGATGTAGTCAGCAACTACAATGGCATGATAACAACTTATTTAAAAATTAAAATCTTCTACATTTTAGTGGACATTTGGAGAAAAAAGGGGTACAAAAACAGATTGGGAAAATATTCAAGAGAGCATTTTTAATTGTTGGCTTCACTTAAAAGTGAAAAAGCCAGCCATTTTGATGATCAATCGGGATCTATTGTAACATTTTAGGGTGCAGTTTTAAGATTGTAGCATTTGCTCATAAGGTTATGTGATAGAAGAATTATACCATTCGGCTCATCAAGTTTACTCTGCCATTCAGTCATGGCTGATCTATCTCCCTCCGAACCCCATTCTCCTACCTTCTCTACATAACCTCTGGCACCTGTACTAATCAAGAATCTATCTCTGCCTTAAAAATATCCACAGCCTCTGTGGCAAAGAATTCCAAAGATACACCACTCTCTGATTAAAACAATGTCCTTTAATTCTGAGGCTATGACCTCTAGTCCGAGATTCCCACTAGTGGAAACATCCTCTCCACATCCACTTTATCCAAGCCTTTCACTATTCTGTATGTTTCAATGAGGTCCCCCCTCCAGCGAGTACAGGCCCAGTGCTGACAAACGCTCATCATAAGTTAACCTACTCAAGTCAAGTCAAGTTTATTTGTCAAATGCACATACAAGATGTGCAGTGAAATGAATGCGGATTGTGCAAAAAACGACAGAACAGATAGAACAGAATTAGTATTTACATATTAGGAAAAACCCCCAGCAATCTTGAAAAGACAAAACACAACAGTAAATTGGTACAGTAAATTAGTCCCTGGTGAGATAAGAGTTTACGGTCCTAATGGTCTGTGGTAAGAAACTCCATCTCATCCTCTCTGTTTTCACAGCATGACAGTGGAGGCATTTGCCTGACTGTAGCAGCTGGAACAGTCCGTTGCTGGGGTTGAAGGGGCCCCATAATGTTGCTGCCTCTGGATCTGCACCTTCTGATGTATAGTTCCTTCAGGGGGGCGAGTGTAGTTCCCATAGTGCGTTCGGCCGAACGCACTACGCTCTGCAGAGCCTTCTTGTCCTGGGCAGAGCAGTTCCCAAACCAGATTGTGATGTTGCCGGACAAGATGCTTTCTACAGCCCCTGAGTAGAAGTACTCATTCCTAGGATCATTCTTGTAAACCTCCTTTGGACCCTCTCTAGAGCCAGCACATCCTTCCTCAATTGGTGCCTAAAATTGCTCACAATATTCCAAATGCGGCCTTACCAGCCCCTTATTGAGCCTCAGCGTTATATCCCAGTTTTTGTATACAGGCCCTCTTGAAATATATGCTTTCTTTGTCTTTTATGAGTTTGCTTTCTTTATGTCTTTTGTGTCTTTTAACTCTTCCTGAAGGCACTACACATTCGATGATGAAGAATGTAGGAGACATTGAAATTCCAATGCTGTTTTTCTACGGATCATGGGCATTTCCTACATGTTTGAGTCAATAGAGAAAACCAATTGAATTCTATTATGCATCCAGCTGGCTCTGATTATCGTCCCTCTATATCAATATTGATATTGATATATCAATATTGCTCATTGCTCTGCTGAATTAGTAGCAGGTTCTTAATGTAGATCTTAGCAACCAATTGGTTCCAGGATAAGAATGATTGCAGGTATGGGATAATTAAAACTGAATTTCCATATTATACATATATGTACATGGGGCATTTGTCAGATGACTTTTTGTTGCTTGGATCTACTAATAAACTGACGGCTTTGCTGCCAGGGAGATTTTTGTTCTGCAATGTAGTTGGAGAGAGGTTACCTGTAGAAAGTTTTATGGTTTGTTCTGGGATGATTTGACATAAATTGCTTGCAAGTTATTGATATAACGTGAAAGTTTTCTTATCGGAATTGTTATCCGATCTCCAGGCATAAGGGGTAGAATTGCTCTTATACCTATTATCCCCTCTATTCAATGTTGAAGGCAACATTCTTGACAATCCAATAGAAATTTGAATGAGATAAAAGTTAGGTCTGCAGCTCCTTAGCCAACTTATCTAAACTGAAAATCCGATCCCTCTCTACCTTGGCTGAGACAGGAATTTCACACCCTTTTTTTCAGACCTTTGGCATTCTCTCAGACTCTTCAAGGTCATGTATGATTAATGTTGGCAAGCTGTTTAACATGAAGTATTGCCTCATCCTACTCTTAACCTGGCACCCATCCAGTTACTGGATAGTAATCAGGTTATTGCAGTTGCAATGGATGTGAACTGGAATAATGAAATTCTCACTTGCTACAGCTTTAAAGCCACATTAGATAATAACACCAAACAATACGATACATTATCAGTTACTCTAAGTAAACTGGATCATGGTTCAAAGGCCAAAGTATAATAGAGTAACTATAGTCTTGGAAAGTCCATAGTGGTTCGAAGGGTTGTTGTTAGGCTTGTGCAGATGGTTCAAGAACCTGATGGTTGATTGGAAGAAGCTGTCTTGATCCTGGGGCTAAAGGTCCTTGGGCTCCTGTAACAACATCCCGATGGTAGCAGTGCGAAGAAAGTATTGACTGTATGTCTTCGATATTAGCTGCCTTTTTGAGGCACTGCTACCTGTAGATCTCTTCGATGGTGGGGAGGTCAGTATCCATGAAGGATCAGGCAACGTCCCCCACGTTATGCAAACTCCTTTGCTGTTGAATGTTTGAGTTTCCGAGCTAGGCCCTTGTGCAACCAGTCAGTATTCTTTCCACCTTGCACTCGTAGACGTTCTCTAGCATGTTCGATGATATGCTGAATATCCTCAAACTTTTGAAGGAGGTAGAGGCGTTAGTGACCTTGCTTTGTGATTGCATTAATGAACTTGGCCCAGGACAGATCTTCAGATATATGTGCCCAAAATTCTGAAGCTGTTGACTCTCTCCACCACCATCCCTCAGTGAAGGCGAGTGTGTAGTCTCTGCTTTTCTTTCTGGAAGTATCTTTCTATTTAGATTATTTATTGAGTCTTGGAACAAGCTTACTGAACCTTTGAGTGAGCCTTCAAATTCCTCTGTAATCAAGCCGATTATATAAATGGCTTCATGAAATCATTGAAGTTATTTTAAACGAGCGTAAAACAAACTAGTTGGCGCGGACTCGGTGGGCCGAAGGTTCTGTTTATGTGCTGTATCTCTAAACAAAACTAAAATGATTTCACGTGACAATAAAAGCACCATTGAACCACCTGTCACCTCACACTCTCTTTATACTGGCTATCCTCCCTCTCTACCATCAGTCCTAATGCAGGGTCTTGAAACGTCAATAGTTCCTTCCTCCCGACTCAACCTGTTGATTTCCACCAGCAATTTATTTTTTGCTCCAGTTTCCAACATATGCAGTCATGTGTGTCTCCACATTTACGTTGAGTTTATCAAGGTGGAGAAGTGATAGAAGCTAACACTGCTTTACAGAATAGCCCCTTGAGTTTCTGTATCTACTGTGAATAGGCAGGTGGTTTATAACAATGTAGATTTTCCTGTTTATCAGCACTGTATATAAGGAATCATTCAAATTTACAAATTAAACAGGTTGCAATTGCAAATAACATTTCTGATGTCTCTGCCAGTTGGTGTGGATGACTACAGCTCAGAGTCTGATGTCCTTATACCTTCAGCCTTGGATTTTGTCTCTCAAGACGAGATGCTAACACCGTTGGGCCGACTGGATAAGTACATTGCTAGTGAGAACACATTTAACAGGTATGATGTGGAGAAGTGCATTTATGCAGAAAATCTCGGAACTATTTATCCTCTATTTTAATATCTATTTTAATCTTCTGTAAATTAATATTTCTGTTTCAATAAGTAAATTTTATACCCCAAAATTCCGAATCATGTTAGATGGCTTTGTTAGAGTTAATTTAACATCCATAAGGGCTATAAAATTAATCCTTATTTGGGGGCTTTTGTGGGGAATAGGGGGTACAGTATTATTTGGGTATTGCATGGTTAAGATAAAGCCTACTTATAAAGTACTTGTATTTAAAACTCCCAAATATAATATTTTTCATAAATAGTTTATTGCACATGATCTATTACCATAACATCTGATATACTCTTTGTTGCCAAACCATAAACATAAGCACTGTTTCTATTTTACATTATGCATTTATCAAATGGGTAACTGCATGGGTGGTACTGAGTAATTATAAGAAGGCATATTTAAGTTCTCAAATGTGCGGTCTCAACCCGAAATATCGATAATTCCTTTTCCCCTCTCCAAAGATACTACTTGCCTGCTGAGTTCCTTCAGTAGTAGTTTTTTTTCTGCTTTAGATTCCAGCATCTGCAATCTCTTTTCTCGAGCTTTAAGTTCTGGTCTGTGTTGTGTTAATTGCATTTGACTTCTGCAGTTGTGGGGTTTTTTGATTGGGTTTGACATTTCTTTAGGGAAGAGCAATTGTCTACTTTGTACTACAAATCCCTGTTGGGAAATATACTTGAGACGAGTGAGCATTGAGGAAAGATGGGTTCATTGCCAGTTATGAAGCATGCCTTGATTGTAACGTAGAGCCTACAGTGGGGATTGTTCTTAGAAATGGAGTCTACATCGATTAACTCCATTTGGGAGAGTAGCAGGGTTAATTGTGGTTCACTTCTTTGATTATGTTTAGATACATTTCCCAGCATCTTATGGCGAATTGCATTTCTATACTGATTTGTCACAATCCTTTTTGTGAAAAAGAATTGCATTAGAAACTAGTCTATAGTAGGTGCTAATTTAACAACCGTGGAAGGACTGTGAATGCAGTTTATTGTAGTTCATTGTAGTCCTCCAGTTAAGTGAATCGGTAACTGGCATTGCTGAATTTGTCATTGAGGCTCTATTCTTTCCTCTCAACCCCATTGATAATTTGGCTCACCATTGCTCTTCAGTGAAGAAGAGAATCTAACAGGAATAATAAAAATTTATGAAGACTGCATTATTATTTAAAGGTTTTTGATCGCTAATCAATACCAGAATGCTTATCACAGTAGCGGAGAGTCTAGGAGCTGAGGTGAAGTGAAAATATTTGAACCTTTGCTCTTGTCAATCAACACTTGGCTTCTGACTTTGTATGTATGTGATGTGTTTGAGTTAAGTATGTGTGTGCAATTATCTTAGGGAAAATATAAGCCTGCATGCAGAAAGCACCCAGGAGCCCCTCTTCCAAAATGCAGTGAAAAATGCTTGTTCTTTTTCTTTGTTGTTAGCATGTTGGTGCCACTACTGAAGATTTCTGAAGTCTTGTTTCACATTTTCAAAATCATGAAGGGTAACAATATCATTTGGAGTGATAGAATTCAGAAACCTATGTAAAAAGTTGGAAAGGCCCATGCAGGGGCAGCCTTTATGACGTGCCCTGACATGGAGTTCAATGTACAGAAGGATCCTGGTAAATCCTGGCAAAGTTCCTGCCAGCTCCTGTTATTGTAGACTCCTCGGCACTTGTATGTAGAAGCATATTTCTGAGACATAGAAACTTAGAAAATAGGTGCAGGAGGCGGCCATTCAGCCCTTCGAGCCAGCGCCGCCATTCATTATGATCATGGATGATCATCCACAATCAGTAATCCTTGCCTGCCTTCTCCCCATACCCCTTGATTAGCTAGCCCCAAGAGCTCTATCTAACTCTCTTTGAAATGCAACCAGTAAATTGGCTTCCACTGCCATCTGTGGCAAGAATTCCACAAATGCACAACTCTGGGTGAAAACTTTTTTTTCTCATCTCAATTTTAAATGGCCTCCCCTTTATTCTTAGACTGTGGCCCCTGGTTCTGGACTCCACCAACATTGGGAACATTTTTCCTGCATCTAACTTGACCAGTCCTTTTATAATTTTATATGTATCTATAAGATCCCCCCTCATCTTTCTAAATTCCAGTGAATACAAGCCCAGTCTTTCCAATCTTTCCTCATATGACAGTCAAGCCATCCTGGGGATTAACCTCGTGAACCTACACTGCACTGCCTCAATAGCAAGGATGTCCTTCCTCAAATTAGGAGACCAAAACTGCACACAATACTCCAGATGTGGTCTCACCAGGGCCCTGTACAACTGCAGAACGACCTCTTTACTCCTATACTCAAATCCTCTCGTTATGAAGGCCAACATGCCATCAGCTTTCTTCATTGCCTGCAGTACAAATACAAGCATTCATTAATTTGACTAGATGTTAACATTGTAATTTGAGTTTTCACCTAATGATCTTTTGGAGTTTTAGAAAATCAGGTTAGATTTTCAGTGAGCTGAGCACTTACTCTGTCTGTGACACCAATAGCAATGGATCCACCACTGCCAGTTGTGGGTGAATATACTGACTCCTTTCCACGTGCTACCAAATTGCAACGCAACACTTGATTGAAATAGTCATGCTATTTTCTGCATATAATAGCAACATTGGGTGCAGATTGCAAAATATATTTTCCAAATGCAGTGAAGTAACGTTGTTACAAAATAAAATTGGGGAAGGAAATAGCATTCGGAATGATTCATTGATCTGCTCAAAGCCTTCCTGTAATAAAATGCAGCATCTCTTGCCGCTTGGGAATCCCTCGCCCAAAGTTGGGAAAGTAATGAGAATTTGAGCGCAGAAGACGTGCATAAACAGACAAAGGAGCACAAATTCTCATAATCTGTCCACCTGGTCATTCTGTAGAAACAAAGAACTGCAGATGCTGGTTTATACCAAAGGTAGACCCAAAGTGCTAGAGTAACTCAGCGGGTCAGGCAGGATCTCTGGAGCAAAAAGGATGGGTGACGTTTCGGGTCGGGACCCTTCTTCAGACTGACGACTTCTCCAGCACTTTATGTCTATCACCTGATCACTATGTTGGGCAACTTGTCTTGCATTGGCTTTGAATTAATTCGGAAATTACAAAATCACAGGTGTCCTTGATTCTGAGATGCGGAAAATAAACAAACGTAACCTTAAATGAACAAGCATGGCAGTACAACATGAAATAAGACACGTGAATGGGCTTGCATAAATTATAAATTACAAAAAGCATGTATCTGAGAACATTTCCCCCAGGAGCTCTTCTGGTAATAAACTAGTCACAAAAATACTCATCAAACATTGCCATTTATTTCCTGCAGCTGTGTCAATTTTGGATCCAAGGTTTTTCATGACATCCCCAAGTACTTGGTCATCATTGAAGTATTCTTTCAAGTGTAAATACTACATAGGAAACATGGCAACCAGATTTTACCGAGCAAGATTTCACTATAGCAGCAATCCGATATTGAATTGATAATCTGTACTATTTCTGGCAATAGTCGCTGGGGAGAGCTGTTCTTAGAAATGGTGCCATGTGATATTTTGTGTCCACTTGAGACGGCAAAAGGGCCAATGATTTAATGATTCACCCAGAAAACGCCATTTAACACTCACACTGTACTGCATTGGAGTTTTAGCCAAGGTTCTGTTCTTCATTCTCTTTAATGTAATTCAACTCCCCAATCACATGACTCGAGAGCCATATGGAGTCAAATTATTTATGTATCCCAATTATTTTGCCGGTGCTGGCACAAAGGGCCGAATGACCTACTCCTGCACCAGTTGGCCATTGTCTATAATTCCATTTTCATTTTTGAAGCAAATTATTTTACTGCTCAGACTCTTGTATTTTGGTTGAAACGGAGGTCACTGTAACTCTCCTTCATGCTCGAGAGAAGTTCCCGCATACTCGCAGCCTCAGTTTGGTCGAGGAAAATTTTTCAATATACTGAAAATTTTTCCGCAAGCAAAAATTGGTCGGCAGGGTTCTTTTGAATTGACTTTGCAATGAAATGTTGTCAAGTCTGCTTGGAACTGCTGTCATTTCACACTGACTGCCAGCAAGTTCAGAATGTCTGTGTATATGTGTGTGTTTGTGAATGCTGAGATCCGAAACCTCTGACTGCAAGTCATTGCTGATTTTCTGATTCATCTCTGGCTGTTGATTTTATGGCATCCAATGCAATAGTAAGAATTTCCAGCAATTGTCCAGCATTAAATGGACAGTCTGCCCATGTAACCCTTGACATATTGAACCAGGTGCAGGAACATAGTTTATTCTCTTCAATGGAGAGGAACAGATACAAGGGACTAATGTATCATGTTTGAGTTTCTCTAATTGATAAAGTAAGGGGAGGTTGTTTAAGTTGTGGAAATGTTAATAATTTTATCGGTTTAAGTGGTTTGAATAGCGGAAACATTCAAAAAAATTCAAAGTTTTGTAGAAGTTTTTCTTGTGGATGGGCTTGTTCTGATTACACTCCTTTTTAGACGCATGTCACAGGACTTCCCATCACAGTGCAGATGTTTGCTGCCAATGATCAAATCTGCTCTATCCAGAAAGTGCAATAGTTAAGAGCAAACATGGCAACTTGCCACCAACCCTGATATTTAACATTGATAAAAATACATCTATTGGTTGATCAGACCACGACTTGTGTTCAGGTGACATTCGTTCCTCCCCTTGGACCTAGTCTCCTGATCCAGAGCCATCTTGAGGATTTCTCCACTGCCTCTGTGGTGTTCTTGTTGGCTCTTCTCCTCTCCATTTTGTTGATGCCCAGTGCACTCAAGGCTTTGTAGAGCGATTGCACTGCAAAACCTCTGCAGCCAACCTCGATGGGCATACACCTTGCCTTCCAGCCCTGCTTGTGGCAGTCTATGACCAGCTCTTCATACTTGGTCATCTTCCCCTCGTGGACCTCCTCCAGGCGAGCTTCCCACGGCACAGTCAGTTCCAACAAGACAATGTTTTTGGTTGCCTCTGAGACCAGGAGGATGTCTGGCCTCGGGTGGTTGTGGCAATATGCTGTGGGAACTTCAGCTATTTCACCAGGTCTACAGAAAGCTGCGAGTCCTGCGCAGATTACTTGTGCGGTTAGAATAGCACTGTATTGAACACCCAGTTTATAAAAACATTAACAACATTGTTCTTGGTGTTGATTTCTCCAGTGTTTAATCATTATATAACTTATTATTAATTTTAAAGGAGCTCCTATGACTTTAGGCTTGTACCGTATGGAAATGGGCCATTTGGCCCACCACATCCATGAGAATAGACCCATCTTCCAGCAGTTGGCCCATTGCTTTCTATGCCATGGCGATTCAAGTGTTCATTTAGACACTTAAATGCTGTCAGTGATGGCTTGCATGGGCGCAGGGTTTTCTGGAGCTCCTTCCTAATGGCAATATTTTGTATGTTCAAAGTTAATAAGGAAGACTAGGCGGGAATATCAAAATGATCACCTGCACCTGAGGAAAATTTTTTTTTGTGTGGTATTTGGTAAAATAATAGCAATATGAAGACGCCATGACCAAAGCAAAGATACTAGAGCGGAGACGGAAGCCGGTTATGGAAATGGCGCTAAAGATTTACGCATGACCTACTACGGCTTTTTCGTCGAGTGGACTATCTTGCTCCGCTGTAGTATCTTTGCTGCCTACCATGTGGGAACGAGTTGAAGGCTTTACTGAAGTCCATGTAAACCCTATCTCCTGTACTGCCCTCATAAATACAACTTTTCAAACTAGTCGATTAAATTGATCATACAGTATCTCCCCATGTCAAAGCCATGTTGCCTATCTGATTAGTCCCTGCTTTTCCAACTGATCATTAATCCTATTGTATGAGCTTGTCAGTGTGTACTGGGAAGCAGTGTTACTGACCTGCAGTTTTCCTTGCTGAAAAGCAGTTCCACTTTGTCTTTTACCCTATATATCTTTGGAAGTACAACTGACTCAGTATTAGTGCAATGGCTAACAGATAGCAGCTAAAGTAGAGTGAATAAACCTAAGAAATATTGGAGTTATTTTCATTTCCAGTCTAAGCCTTTAAACCTTGATGTTTGTGTAATCTAACATAGTGGTACAAAGGCGTGGTACAGATCTGCATTTAGCCTTCTGCTCTCTTCAGTCTGAAGAAGAGTTCCAACTCAAAGCCACACCATTCCGTTTTCTTTAGAGATGTTGCCTGATCCACTGAGTTACACCCACTCTTTGTGTCTGCTTCAGTATTAACCAGCATCTGCAATTCCTACCTGCAAGTTTAACTGCTGGGAGATATGGGATGGCATGTAACAATCATTATGGGAATGTTTTCATAACCCAAATAGATAGTATCAAAATGTCCCTGTATTAGTGCATTTGAGATACCTACTTGATGTAGGCCTAGGCCGCTGTGTGCTGTTCTCTACTATGGAGCATAGCATGTCGTCACTAAGTGTTGTAACTTATTGAAAGGTAATAGTTTATGTTCCAAGTACCTGGCCTATGAGCAAAACTGATGCTTTTTAATGTGACCAGGATTCTGTGAAATGTATTACTTTGCAATGAAATACTACTAGTATCAGTTGATGAACAACTTTTTTTGGTTCATTTTGAAGCAGAGCATCAAAATAGATTATTTTACCGCACCCAAGTCTGTGCATGCTTGTTTGTGGTATAGAAGGTTGGGAAATTATCTTATTGATTAAATAGCATGTTTAATATTAAGAATAACTTTGTTTATCAAGGGCTTCTGGTGAAATGTTGAAGTGTTTTGAGTTTTTTTTTTTTTTTTCCTTTAACAGACAAATGGTAGCAAGAGGTTTGCTGGATACGCTGCGGGCAGTCAGCGACGATGAAAAAGACTGCCTCGCAGTGCTCGAGAGAATAAGTAAACTAGCAGAAGATCCAGGTAATCAGTTTCTATAACCAATCCATAATGTGGTGCAGTGCTTAATAAGGAATAGAGAGAGTTTATCTTAACTGCTGTGTTTATATCTTTTGATTCACCTGTATTGATTTCTTGGCATAACCAAGTTTACTCACCTTGCTGTCCATAAATACATTCCCTATCAGGAGTAATTAAGGATTCTATATGGAGGTATTCTGCTTTCAGAATTCCTTACCACAGGTAGATAGGATGGCCAAAAAGTCTTTCAAAACATGAGCCTTCATCAGTCAGAGTATTGAATATAGAAGTTGAGAGGTTATGTTGCAGTTATATAAGACGTTGGTGAGGTTGCATTTCAAGTATTGTGTTCAGTTTTTGGCACCATGTTGTAGGAAAGATGCCGTCAAACTGGAAATGGTGCAGAGAAGTTTGCGAGGATGTTGCCAGGACTCGAGTGTCTGAGCTATAGGGGGTGGTGGGGTGGTGGGGTGGTGTGCGGCGGGTGGGGTGGTGTGCGGCGGGTGGGGTGGGGTGCGGCGGGTGGGGTGCGGCGTGGGGGGTGGGGGTGCGGGGGGGTGGGGTGGTGTGAGGGGGGTGGGGTGTGGTTGGCGGGGGGTGGGGTGTGGGGGGGGGTGGGGTGGGGTTGGGGTGATGTGGTTAGGGGTGGGTGGTGTGGGGGTGGGGTGGTGGTGCGGGTTGAGGTGGTGTGAGGGGGGTGTGGGGGGGGTTTGGTGGGGGGGTGGTGTGGGGGTTGGGGTGTGTGAAGGGGGGTAGGTGTGGGAGGGTGGGGGGAAGGGGGTAGGAGGGGTCCGTGGGGGGGAGGGGTGTGTGGGGGGAGGGGGGTGTGGGGGCAAGGGGGGTGGATGGACTCCACTCAGCGGCCACTGGCCGTGGCACCACACAGCACCTCCCGACCCCACATAGCACCTCCAGACGCCACACAGCGGCTTCCCCGACTCCACGCAGCCGGCTTACCCGACTGCACACAGCCGGCTTTTCCGACTCCCCTCTTGCGGACTCAATCAGCACTTCTTGCGGACTCTGTCCCGCCTCCGGGGCGTTATTCTCCAGCGGGTGCCGGAAGGGACGTTACCTTCATGGTGACTGACAGGCGAGAAGACCAATCTGCGATTAGTCTCGCGATCTCACAATTTTTTAAACCTTCATAACTTTTGTATAATTCCACCGATCGGAAAAAAACTTGGTGGGTTGGAGTAGAGAAGAACGGTGAGTAAGATGGCGAAAAAAATCCTATCGATAAAGGGTACTGGTTTTGCAAATTAAAAAAAATTTTTTTTTTAAACGGAAGTGGTCAAGATGAGAGTTTTAGTAATAGTATAGATGGGCTAAACGCAGACAGGCGGCAGTGGAGTAGATGGGGCATATTGGTTGGCGTGGGCAAGTTGGGCCAAAGGGCCTGTTTCCATGCTGTATGACTCTATGACTAAATGGAACTAAATTTATGAATTTGAGCACAACACCAGACATACTATGCTCTATATTGTGTTTAACATTTGTGGCTACAGTGAATACACAAAAACATATTTAACCGGGCGCACTCTGGCCTTAGTGCCAGATTGGTAGATTTTCCAGACTAGTGGATGGTGTAATTCAACACAATAGATGTTGCATGGTATTAAGATGTTGCCGGTGAACCTGGTATTTTTCTTGGGGAAATCAGGGTTCTAGTGTGCAGAGGGAGTGTAAGAATTGGAGCCCTGGTCTGCTGAAGGGTATATTAATGGAGTAGATTAATGCATTTGCACCAAATTAACCTCGGAAGCATCTAAAAGTGTGTATTTCCTTTGCCCCATCCGCAGTTCCCCAAAATTAGGAAGTGAAATATAATACACTGAAGATTGAAACTAATTTACTCTGATTTGTTATATGTTTGTTCAAAAGGCAATCTTTTGGAGTTTTTTGATGTTCAAGCACTGATAAAGCAGTTATTTGGGATATTTCAGACTGCAGTTCATTCATTTCAAAGTGTGACAGAATGCTATACAAGTTATGCCCAGCAACAAATTATAACGTTCTGTTATTAACCAGGGTTTCCTTTGGCAAATGTAATATGCTTAGCGCTGGTAAATCACTTGTCCTGCATATTAATTTATTGCCCATTATTAGTGATGACTGATGCAACCCATTGTCAGTATAAAATTTCATTCCTAGTTACTGTAACCTACAAACAGAATTTACAACACGTTTTGTTTAAACCCATTCCAGGAATTGAAGCGAATTTGAATAGGCAAATGACAATGATTTTGTGACTGTTGCTAGGGTGCTATTTTCTCTGCTCTAATGGTTGAAGCTTAGATTTTACCATTAGCCCATAAAGGAGAGGAATGTCATAAAAACTCCAAATATGTAAATAAGAAAATAGTATAATCAGGAGAGACGACATAAAGATGAAAGTTTTCCACTTGCCAAAATATTTTGAACTGTTTGATAGTATTGAAAAACAGTGGGCGGCACAGTTGGGCAGCAGGTAGAGCTGCTACCTCTCAGTGCCAGAGACCCGAGTTCAATCCTGACTTTGTGTGCTGCCTGTGTGGAATTTCCATGTTCTTTGCGTGACCATATGGGCTTTCTCCATGTGCTTCGGTTTATTCCCACATCCCCAAGATGTGTGGGTTTGTAGATTAATTGGCCTTTGTAAATTATACCTAGTGTGTAGGGAGTGGATGAGAAACCAGGATAACATTGAACTACTGTGAATGGGTAATTGATGGTCGGACACAGTGGGCCAAAGGACTTGTTTCACAGGTGTATCTGCAAAAGAAATGGTGTCATTAATGAGTGATGTTCATTTTTGCCCTGCCGATTAATTAAATAAATCTATTAGGGTGATGTTTGTTTGGGTAATGCGATTCGTACTTTGCCACATTAACAAATAAATCAGATTGACATGACAGGAAGTACATTTTAA